>NW_023144634.1:338023-390738 GCF_012932325.1 Thrips palmi
GGCTAGGATCGGTCGCCGATCCTAGCACTGCCACCACCACTGCCGCCGACTCTGATCAGGTGCTGAAAGCCGCGAATACCAGGGGGGGCCATCTCAGGCGTTGAGGTAGTCCTGTTCAAAGGACGGTGCTGAACGGCAGGATCGTAAAGAGCTGCAGACTGATGCCTCCGCCGGCGCTGGGCAGCTTGTTGAGCAGAGGTGCTTGGTGGGCTGCCTATCCTCCGGCCGCCAGGGGCTCCGCCGCGCACGTACTGGAGATGCTGGCCCACTAGCGGGCCTCTTTGCCCTTGTCCCGCTGCGCGAGTGCGGCCTATTGCGTCTGCATGCGGAGCAGTATTTCAAAGAGAGTTCGAGAGGAATGGACGATATTGACTATATTGTTTCCCGGGCATCTATGTCATGCGACATGCTGGATTAGCGTGGAACCACCACCGACCAGTGCGGAATTCCGTCTCCTGAGACACCCCGCCACTGCGCTTACCATAGGATACAACTTCGTAGGATTGGTTGTGTACTGTTTCAGCGGTATTCCGTTACCGTTTCTCCGTACTGAAAGTGCCAGAGCGCGCCGCAAACAAACAAAACGCAGAGGGAATTACTGATGATTACATGCCGGTGTTTCATACGGTCAGCGGTGTGGAAGTGGACAATACGGCCCGGATGGACTCGCACTCGCACACACATGCGTACACAGAAACACGCACACACACACACGCGCGCACACACACAAACACCCACACACACCTAACAAAAACTCACCATGCTACAAACTGCACTGGCAAGCTGCAACAGTTCAACTATTTTGCCAGTTGACGGCAGCTTTGCAGCAGCGCAGGAGGAACTGCCATGACTCTGTTTCTGAGGTCCCGTGGTGTATAGATAAAGAGCAATTCATCCTCTGCAAATAGTAATTAAATATCTAAAACGAACCCATTTTTCTTGTACCCGGCCGTTATCGTCAATTCGCTAGCAGAATGAAATGACGTACTTTGGGGTGTCTGTTCTGGTGGGTGCATAGCCACCACGGACGCATTAGTATCCAATAATTCCTTTCAACGCGTCGCGGCCAGTCTCTGTGAGTCTGCGACTATGGCGCTTTTCGTGGGTTCGCGAAGTGGTGGCGTCTTGGGTGGCGTGGCAAGCGGCACTCAGCCGCCCTGCTGGGTAGGCCTCCTGTTCGGCACAGGTGGGAGGTGGGTTGCCTACCCCACGCTCGCCAGGGGCTCTGAGAACGGTGGAGCCGGCGGGAGCGGAACCTCGCCGCGCGGTGTGAACACCACGAACACCATGAGCACCGTGAACAAGGCGACCAGCGACTTTCAGCGTCATGCAAGCAGGCAAAGCAGACCCGGAGCTCGCCGGACCGTGGCTTATCCTGCCTGGCCTCGGGCCCTGCGCGCTGCCGAGCGGGTGTACACCTACGCGTACACGTCGACAGCGGCCAGCGGCAAGAGAGAGGCATCGGGCGGATAAAATTTCCTAGAACACCGAAAGGCAAAGTGATGTGAGGTGGGGTCGGTAGCGCCGACTCTGACCTTGCGACACTTTACCACTGATCTGCTGCCGTCGAGCGAAACTGCGCTCTGATTGGCTCCGTTGCGATTGGCGACGATGACTTTTGAGGAGATTCTTAAGCGTGCTACGTAAAGTGTCAAAAACACGAAAAGTCAAAGTCAAATTTCGCGTTCCTATTGAAGCAGAGGACCGATTTAGAGCGTGCTCTTGCGATCCCGCATAGTCTCAGTGCGATTGGCGACGGTGACTTTTGAGGAGATTCTTTAGCGTGCTACGTAAAGTGCCGAAAACACGAAAAGTCAAAGTCGAATTTCGCGTTCCTATTGAAGCAGAGGACCGTTTAGAGCGTGCCCTTTCGATCCCGCATAGTCCCAGTGCGATTGGCGACGATACTTGAACCGAGTCGCGCGCAAGGCGGCCTTCGGACAGTTCTCTCTTCCCCCCACTTTTTTTTTGGGGGGGGGGGAGGGGAAGGCTCCTGACGGCCGTTCATTGCCGGAAAAAGGGCTGGTGTTTACCTAAGGGATAAAGAAAGGCCTCAGCGGGTCAAAAGCCTTTCTTTTAGGCTCAACTATCCGTGTGCCCAGTAGAATCGCATTCGGTAGATTTGGCGTACGGAACATGATGACTGGCTTATTATATCTTTTTGCCTACGGGATAAAAAAATGCGTCAGCGGGTCAAAAGCCTTTCCTTTGGCCTCAATTATCCGTGTGCCGAGTGGAATCGCATTCGGAAGATTTGGCAAACGGAACGTGATGGCTGGCCGTGCCCGCGCTGGGTTCGGTGTTCAGTAAAATCAATGAACAAATCTTCTGAATACGATTCCACTCGGCACACAGATAGTTGAGCCTCAAAGAAAGGCTTTTGACCCGATGAGGCCTTTTTTTATCCCTTAGGTAAAGGGATGAATTTTACACGGCCGGCGCCACTCAAAAATTACGATTTTCATAGCCTTTACAAATGCTGATTTTTGGCTGAGCGATAGCGAAGCCCGTTACTCCAGTGCGGTTGAAAAGTTTTGTCTGTCTGTCTGTCTGTGTGTGTACACTACTCCTCCTGAACGGCTCAGCCGATATAGCTGAGATTTTGCAGGCTTATCAGGTATGTTCTTGGCTCGGCACACGCGAAATTTCACTATCCTAGCTCAACTAGTTCAAGTTTTATAGCCGAAAAACACCTAAAAAATGCCTAAAAATCGAGTTTTCTGTAGGTAGATCTCTCCTGTCCTGATGAAAGGGGGGTCTGGGGGGCGGAGCCCTCCAGCATGCAAAAAATTAGAAGTAACTGATGATGGACAAGCATTGCCTGCCGAAAGCAGGCTAGCGCCGCAGGCCAAGGTAGGTACGCCAGGCGCGGATTGGAGGAACAGGCCGCGAGACATCGCGAAGCCTGTTACGACAAGATGCGGTCTGGCGTAAACCTACCTTGTGGTATTCTTAATGACATTTTTCTCACAGCGCTTAGGACTGAATCGTTAAAAGGTCACTCGCTGCGCTCGCGAACTCCCTATCCACCTTTGACACGCTCTCTGCCGTGCAACATCGCACGACGCCTCTCCCCTCCCAGTGCGCTCGTGAACTCCCTATCCGCCTTTGCAGGGGGACACGCTCTCTGTCGTGCAACACACTGTTAAAAAAAATCTTAAAATTCAGTCTGAATTTTCTTCAGACTGGCCGTGTCTGATAATTCAGACCACCTAAATCTTAATTTTCAGACCACCCAATTCTAAACTTTGAGACCACCCTATTCTAAATTTTCAGACCGCCGAAATGGTCTGAAATTTCAGAACCCCTTACTGTTAATTAACTTCAGTCAAATTTTGTCTGAAATTTCAGAATATTTTTTTTACAGTGCATCGCACGACGCCTCCCCCCTCCCAGCGGCAGAATAGGCTGGCCGCTCCGCACGGCTTCTCTCAGCGAGGCGGCGTGGCGGAGTGGGTTGAGTGACTGACTGCAGAGCGGATGGTCCGGGGTTCGACTCCCGGTCGGGGTTAGGTTAGTGCTGGGTGAATTATTTTACCTAACGTAAATTGATATGCTTTTCAAAACCTTATTCATTTTTGAATAAGCTACGTATAATGTAGCAAGGATGCTTGTGTTATAGCCTTTCCAAAGGCTTTTATTAGCATTTAGAAATGCTGATATTCAGCCCATTGGGCTCACTCTCATTCCAGGAACGTGACATCACGTTGAAACGAACGTGACAAAATGTCACGTTCGTTTGAGCATTGTGTCACATTTGTTTGGGTGTGAATTGGGCTAAAATCAGCTTGTTCACATTCAAACGAACGTGACACAATGCTCAAACGAACGTGACACTTTGTCACGTTCGTTTCAACGTGATGTCACGTTCCTGGAATGAGAGTGCTGATTTGAAGGCAATTCCAAGCGCTGTCTGCGGGAAACCGTGGTTTCGGCTTCAGGTGTCTTTGGCTCGAGCGCGCGCCTCGGAGCGAGCTGAGCAGCTCTGAGCCACCAGGCGGGATCCGGTCGCCGCCCTGAAGCTTCCACATATTTGCTGATATTGTAGCATCTAAAGATGCTGGTGTTATAGTCTTTAGAAAGGCTTTTTTAAGCATTTAGAAATGCTGATGTTCAGTCTATTGGGCTGATTTGAAGGCATTCAAAACGCTGTCTGCGGGAAACCGTGGTTTCAGCTTCAGGCTCGGCTTCAGGTGTCTTCGGCCCGAGCGCGCGCCTCGGAGCGAGCTCTTTGTAGAGCCACCGTAGGCGGGACCCAGTCTGCCCTGAAGCTTCCACATATTCCCTGACAAAGCATCTAAAGATGCTGGTGTGTTACTGCCTTTAGAAAGGCTTTTTTAAGCATTTAGAAATGCTGATATTCAGTCTATTGGACTGATTTGAAGGCATTCAAAACGCTGTCAGCGGGGTGGCTTCGGCCCGATGCGCCTCGGAGCGAGCTCTAGCTAGTGAAGCCACCACGCCCTAAATTGCCACATTCTCTCGGCCGCGCCTCGGAGAGCACTCGTAGAGCTACCAGGCGGGACCCGGGCTGCCTGGAGCTTCCACGTTTTCCCTGACAGCATCTAAATATGCTGGTGCCTTTACAAAGGCTTGTTTATAGCATTTACAAATGCTGATATTTTTAGCAGATGACACCGTTGCTAAAGCTAAAGCAAGCTATTCAATTGCAATGAAGGTGTCAGCTTGCTTTTACTCTCGAGATAGTTTTGGGGCGGGGCGGGAACATGCGTGCGTGACTGCGTGTGACTGCGTGACTGCGTGAAGCCGTGAAGCCAGCCCGGGCCGGAAAGGGCATGGGGGAGGGGGGCTCAGACCGCCCGCTCTCCAGCGTCACAGGGACCCCCCCTCCCCCACCCCCCCTCTAGCTAGGCAAGGCTCGGCCGGCTCGGCTCTCAAGCAGGGGCAAAGCGTGGCCTGCTCAGCTCGTATCGCCTTCGGCGCTAGGTCGGCTTCGCTCGGCCGATACCGATGCAGGATGCAGCGTGGCACTGCCAACGACGCCGCATGCCGCTCGAGCGGCGAGGGGAGCGGGGGCCCCGCACTGCACAACAACAACAGTGTCGCCGGCTGACCTGAAGGAGCGCGTTGCGTGTGTGGAGTAACAGACAAGATATGTGGGAAGAAGCAGGCGAAGCGGCAAATATTGGCCTAAGCTATGGCCCCCAGGAAGCTGACCGAAGAACAACGAGAGCGTAAACGTGAAACGGCAGCTGTATCGCGAGAAACGAGTCGAAAGTTGTCAATTTTGGTGAATGAAGTGATAAACAAGCATACATTAAAAAAAACATTCTCATTAGTATGTCATCTGCTTCCACGTAAGCGTTAGCGTTAGCGTTTTTTTAGCCTAAAGGCTGATTTTAAGGCATTTTTAACGCTGTCTGCGAGAAACCGTGGTTTCAGCTTGGGGTGTCTTGCCTGACCGCGCCTCGGAGAGCACTCGTAGATCTACCAGGCGGGCCCCGGGCTGACCCCTGGAGCTTCCACGTTTTCCCTGACATTAGCAACTTAAAATGCTGGTATTAGGTATAGCCTTTACAGGCTTTAGCCTTTACAGGCTTCTTTTATAGCATTTACAAAATGCTGATATGTAGCCTAAAGGCTGACATAAAGATCTTAAACGCTGCTGTCTGCGAGAAACTGTGGTTTCAGCCTAAAGGCAGGGACCTGCTCGGCGTGCTCTTGCGCGCTGCATTGCCAGGTGCGAGTGAGGCGCGATGATTGTTTGAAATCAGATCCCCGCCGAGTTATTGAATCCTAAGGTTGATATCCCTTGGAATGCACCTCTTCTCCCTCGATCTGCGGCCATCTTTCCCCTCGCCTCCGACTGTCACGGCGAGGCACTTTAACCTTCGCAATTTGGTGAATACAGCCGTGACATTGCTATGAAGTTGCCGTGAAGACGTGGAGACAGCTTGGTTGGGGCAACATGGCCATGCCCACGTGGCAGGGGCAATATCATAGCACTGTCACGGCGAGGCACTTTAACCTCCCTAAAATTTGGTGAATACAGCCGTGACATTGCTATGAAGTCGCCGCCAAGACGTGGAGACCAGCTGATCCCTAAACATCTTATGATCGTTTTTGGCCCGTCCCGTTTATTTTTTGTAAAAAAATGACGGAGGGACGGGCATATAGTATGATGCATGCTGTGCGTGCGTCCGTCCGAGGACTTCCCGTGGTCCGATCTTGACCAAATTTGGTATTCAGCCTCCTTCACTCTCATTCCAGGAACGTGACATCACGTTGAAACGAACGTGACAAAATGTCCGTTCTTTTGAGCATTGTGTCACATTTGTTTGGGTGTGAATTGGGCTAAAATCAGCTTGTTCACATTCAAACGAACGTGACACAATGCTCAAACGAACGTGACACTTTGTCACGTTCGTTTCAACGTGATGTCACGTTCCTGGAATGAGAGTGATTGGGTGACCCTCAGAACCCCCCGGGTGGCAGCAAATCCGATCCGACCCCCGGGGGGCGCTGCTGCAGGTGCATCATGGTCAAATGGGGTCGAGGAGGATTTCGGCAACGGATACAGCTAGGAGGGCATGTAGGGGTATTTTTGGAATCGGGGCGACGAAATAAAACCAACGGTGCCAGTTTCAAGCGAATCGGAGAAGTTTCGACCCGGGTTCAAATCCCAGTGGGGTATATTTTGGACATTCTTTTTATTCAAATTTTTGCATTGTTTCTGGTGTTTTTGAGGGCGCTGATGACGAAAATACCATTTATTTTGACCCCAGACTCAGGTTCAAATCCCGTCAGGATTAAACATAGGTGAAATTCGCACATTCCCTGATGAACGGGACGGGCCAAAGTTGCAGATGTATATCGCTACTTTTCCTGTTATTATACGTAATACGATGGTTTTTCATCGTAAGGTACGCATAAATTTGCACATACGTAATATGCTTAATTTTTCATCGTAATACGCATGAATTTCATCGTATTACGCATGTATGTCATCGTATTACGCATGAATTTGATTGTAGTACGTATGTTCTCATTTCAACGTATGTTACAATGGCCCTTTCATCATATAAGAATCTGAGGGTGTGGAGACGCTCCACTCGGGTTTTAACTCTGCCCTCCTAGGTGCAATATTCGACATGAACATCTTCATGTTGCCCCAACGTTGCCATGTGACGGCCAGGACGCGGTCAGTGCAACACCGTAGTGGTGACGTTAGCACAACCTCGTCATGAGGGATTTATTGCCGTAACGTTACAGGAGTGGCAGTGCTGCCGACTTAATTTCCTTTATGTTGCACTAATGTTGCCATGTGACGGCCAGGGCGTGGTCGATGCGACATCGTTGTTGTCACGCTAGCACTTCCACGAGATGTGGGCATCGTTGCCGTAACGTTACAGCAGTGGTAGTGCTGCGTACTTGTTGAACGTAATGATGCCCCAACGTTGCCATGTGGCGGCCATGGCGTGGTCGGCGCAACAGCGTAGTAGTGACGTTAGCACATCCACTTTATGAGGGATTCATTGCCGTAACGTTACAGGAGTGGCAGTGCTGCAGACTTGTTTGCCGTTATGTTGCCCCAATGTTGCCATGTGACGGCCAGGGCGTGGTTGGTGCGACATCGTTGTTGTCACGTCAGCACTTCCACGAGACGTGGGCATCGTTACCGTAACGTCACAGCAGTGGTAGTGCTGCATACTTGTTAAACGTAATGATGCCCCGCCGTTGCCAAGCGAAGGCCGGGGCGCCGTTAGCACGCCATCGTAGGCATGACCTTAGCACTACTACGTGAATATAGTATCGTTGCCGTAACGTTACAGCATGGGTAGTGCTACAGACTTGTTCACCGTTATGTTGCCCCAACGTTGCTTTTCTTAAGGCCAGGGCACCGTAAGCGCGTCGTCGTTGGAGTGACGTTAGCACTTTCACGTGTGTGTGGCTTCGTTGCCGTAACGTTACAGCATGAGTAGTGCTACAAACTAATTCCCCGTTATGTTGCCATTACGTTGCCATGTGATGGCCAGAGCGCCGTTGGCACGACAACGTAGAGGCGCCATTTCATAGCCTACCTAGACGCGGCGACATTGACTCAATCTCTTGGCAACGTGACTTCGCTACACTGAAGGCTAGTTTGGCTGTCGCTATGTTGACCGATAGTGGCCATAGCTGCGTAGGAGCAGCGTTGTGGCCGCAACGTCGGCGGGGCAACAGCGTACAGGCTACGTCGGGGCAACGTTGCGGCGACCAAAGCACCAGCACATCAGACCCCAAAGGTGGCAATGTCGTTGCCGTTTGGCTGCCGCAGAGACGTACAGGGAAGGCCCGGAATTGAACGTTGTGGAGAGGCGTCCACACCAACGTGAGACGGAACACATGGCTGTTACGTTGTGGTGACAATACTGGGTATGGTTACGATGCACTAGTCGCAGCAGCGTTGCAGCAACGTGGACACCATTGCGTACGGGCGTGAGTGTTGCGACAACGCAACTACGACGTTTCCTTTAAGATGTAGCTGCGTTTGCTTTTTTTTAAGTCAGGCACAACGTGATCTGGGCCCAAACCCTCGCATGTGGCATGGTTGCCATAACAACGCCAGACAACGAAAACGGCCCGTAACGAAGGCCAACGTAAGACACGTTGTGACAACGTAATTTCCTGAAATCATGCCCGTCGGGTTGGGAAATGTACACCGCGCTGATTCTCATACCATTAGCAGAACGTCGCTTTTAGCCTCTCTGCAGGCGCTTCGTTACCGAACGACATGAATCCACGTCACACAACAACGGCAATGGCAAGCCAAAGACAACCGCGCGCGACTGACCGCGACGATAACACATAATCATTCCATGTTTGTTGATATATCTGTGTAAAAAAGAGACGAGGTTATCAAGCGGCCTTTAGTTGCCGCCTTTGTCTCTTCTTCTGTCTACCTAGAAGAAGGATGCATGTTGGTAAGTACGTAGAAAACCTGTAATTTATGCAACTATTTTCGCGTCTAATCGCTCTACATTGACAAAACAGTCCCTTAAAATGCTATCTCTTGTTCTGCTCCTGTTTCAATCGTGATCATCATTCCATGTATCGTAAATGGTGGCCGAAAGTCGTTTCCCACCCGGGCATCCTAACCTGTGAAGTGTTAGCTGTCTGTTGTGAGATGTCTTGGTTCTGTCTACTGGCGCCAATCTTAATGTTCTTCCTTTTCTGTCTGCAGTCTTCTCAAGCTGTTCTCCAGCAACGTGGAGGACTTTGGAAATTCGACCTTTGGTTGGCATTTAATGGCCTGCTGTCTGCAACGTAAACCACACCACCAAGTTGGAAAGATCGTAGAAAATTCAACAGAAAAAGGTCCATGTGCTTCAGAAATGTTAAAAGAGAAGTTCGTCCATCGTCCCATTGTTTATCTGGACAGTGTCAAGGAATGGAATGTCAATGTAAGCCTGTATGTGATAGGGCTCAGTGCTTGGCATTTCGTGAAGCCAAGATCTCATTGTAGGCACTGCCAGACCACACCTTGTCCATGTTCCATTGTGTACGAACTTGGTTTTGCATGTGATGGAGGGCTTTCTGCATGATAGGATGGGAAGTGCCTTTGAAAAGACAAACAAATTATTGTAAGTAGCTGGTTCCTGTGAAGTGTGGCATTGTGTGTACTGTGATGATGTCTTATGTGTTTTGATTCTTTCTCAGGTTAAGAATCCCAAACAGATGTGACAAACCTTTTCAGTCTTTAGTGATGGATGTTTTTGATCTGTTTGTTTACAAAACATTTTGCACCCCACACAGCGGTATGGGTGACTTTGGATCTTGGAATGTAATAGGAAATGTATCATCCTCTCTAGTGGTGTTTGGTGTAAGTGCTGCTCATATGGTCCTTGGTGTTAAGTCATTTGTTCATGTCATGCCTAAATATTTTACTCCCTCCAAAGGTTGAATCTGATGAGGCTGCGGCCACATACTTTGCCGGCCTCGATGGTTATGGAGATGATTCAAGTCAACAGTTCACATCAAACTCTATTTTTCAACCAAATGATACAGAGTAAGTGCTCTTGTCTGTTGTTAATGTTACTCGTATGTGAAACACAATGAACCAGTTTTAACATCTCATTGTATGTAGGGTGGAGACTGAGCCTGCTGAGTTGGTGAGAGGCAGACCAGGAGGCCACAAAGTCGTTGAAACAGCAGCATCACAACTGAGTGTCTGCAATGTATGTATTCTTAAGTATTCTTATTATTCTCTCTGTGTTTTTTTCTCTTAATTTCCCCTTTTGAGTATGGAAAGAGTAGCTGTCTTTTCACAAATGAAGCTTTGTTTTATAAATTTTAGAAATTGGTTTCAAGTATATACCTTGTAGCTTATAAAAGTTTACAAATCAGCCTTGGTTTTTAAGAAGATTTATTGTGTTCTATTCTTTTGAAAACAAAGCAATTTAGGCAAGTCCCCCTAAGAAATTCTTGAAAATAAAATTTGTCTCCTCATAGCAAATGTCAACACTCTCAGCTTGCCAATCAGCAACCCGGTTTTCATAATGATAGTATTTTTTCTGTACAGGTTTACTGTAAGAAACATGAGTGCTTGCCTCGATTTCAGACTGAAGTTTGTGTGTGATGTTTGCAGGTGGTGGATGAACTTTCTATGCAAGAAGATGGAAGAAATGGAACATGAATCAGAACCTGCTCCAGAAGTAATGCCTTGTACCCAAGTGTCACACAGGGAGAGCATTCAGAAGAAATCAAATGATCCTTCTTGAGAGTTAAGTGTCCTGGATGTGCACTTTCCTTCCATGCTAGCTAGTCTGGCTTGCATGCTGTATCGCATCACACTTTAAACAGTCACAGAAGGTGAGCCAAGTTGTACAGATTGATGTTCACAGTTCAGGGAGGCAAAGGTTCCCAATTCAATAGAGTAAGTCTATTGAGGATCAGTGATTTACCAAAGAAAATAGTGTTTAAGAGGTTTTAGTTTATAAGTATCCTTCATTTTGACGTGTGAGTCGCCTTGGTGTCTACAGTAGTTGCTTTTAATTTACTTTTGAAGTGGTGTGCTGTTGTGTTTTATTCTCATGTCTAATTTTTATTTGGTTGTATTGAGCAGTTGAGTGTGTATGACTTTGTTACTTTGTTACTTCTCATGTTTTTATTTGCCTGCAAGGCATTCTCAAATTTTATTTCCTTGCTTTGTACTGTTTTGATTTTTCTTTTAATATTAACTTGAAAAATTAGCATCCCACCTTGTTTGAAGTGTCAAGTTAACTTTCACTAGATTCTAGTATGACTGAATGAAAGTGGCAAAAGGAAGGTGGTGGAGTGATGTGAATCATAGTGAGCTTTTGTCTGTAGTGTTTGTTATTTGTCATCAATTCGTTTTTTGTGTCATCATGATTGTTGTCCAGTTTATTTTTTTTTATTTGTAGTAAATATTTACCTGCTGTAAACAGTGTATTTGTCATTGTTTCCAACTGTCCGTAGCAGAAGATAATTTAAGTTCACTAGGTTAACAACAGTTTGCATTTTATATATTCGCTTCGTGTGGACTGTGAGTTGTGGTGTCAATCGTGTTTTGTATACCCTAATTCGGTCAACAACCCTGTAGGCCAGCTTGAGAACAATCATGTTGTTATATTGCTGTTTGATATTTGTTTATAGAATTGTAGGGCATGTTTGTGTGAAGTTTCTTCGTTTTACCTGTCCAGCTTATCTTGGTCCTCAGCTTTCCGCTGTTTGTTTTTTTTTGTGTTACCTGGCTTTATTATCTAGAATGTATCTCTTATCTGCTCTTTGCCACTCGATCCCTTATCTCCTATAGCCACTTGTACATTGTGGAGCTTTCATCATATTACAATAAAACTCATTTCTTTATCTTACTTTCATTTCACTGACCCCTCGACATGGAAACATGCCTCAAAACAAGAAAGCCGTACATCATATGAACTCTTTTGTTTGTGCCACAAGAATTATTACTTATGTCCTTGACATTGTGTTCTTTGTCTGTTGCAATCTGGGAATCAGGAAATAAAGTTATCGTTTTTATCTCTCTTGGTAACTATTACCTCTAGTGAGCTTTAAAAAAATCAAGCTTTGATTTGCTTGACCTTAAAAAAATGACAGTTTAAGTGGTCATCCTCTTCATCGGGTTTTTATTTTGGTCAATTCATTTACAGACATGGATGAAATTTGCTGTTTGATAAGACTCAGTTCTCTGGCATATAATATGCAGTCCTCGGCGTTGTCGTTGCCCAAACCACCTTGTAGAACGATTAGCAAGTACATGCTGCACTTTTGTTGCAAGACTTCTTTGTCGGTTGCCGCGCCAGGGCTTGGCGTCGGTCGCACGTCGCAGTCGCATTTTCGTTTCTTTCGCGGCGCTGGTGGAGGGGGTGGGGTGCAGGGTTGTCAATTGCTCAAATGAAAGTTTCATTTATTTGTGTGCACTTGCGAGAAGTGTTATCTCCTTTCAAACATGTCGATTTAATTACGAGTATTGGCTGTAATTTGGAGCTCCTGTTGTTTGATGAGACAGATGTCGGAAAATATCATTTTGAACGAAGCACCAGGGAGGGCTAGTGGGTGCCATGCCATGTTGCCATATTTCCCCTCCGAGGAGGCGGAACGTCGGTTCCATTTCAAAATGCAAGGTTCGAGGTGCCTAGAGCGTCCCACCTACCCACCCCTATATCCTCGATACCGTTTGCACTCTATAAATTTATAAAATGTCAAAGTTGTACTGTTACTGTCGACGAGAGTCTGATAATAGGTCTGTATGATGAGATATTTCTGAGATATTCACATTCACAACAACCGTGACTGCGACCATGGGTGCTCACACAAGTTCTGTGTTGTCTTTCTCAGATGTATGATATTTTGCGAGCTATGCACTGAGTGGTTCCATTTCGAATGTGTTGGTGTAGTCGAAACTAATATTCCAAGTAAGTTTGATTTGTGTTAACCTCTGCTCCTTCTAAAATGTCCCAATGTTTTGAAACCAATTTATCATTTTCAGAAGGGGCATGGTATTGTAAATGGTGTGAACGAATCCGAAAGGTTAGTATACATGTATGTATGTATGTATGTATGTTCAATTTTAAAGCAAATCACTTCTAATTTAATTTCTTTGTTTAGGTTAAAAGCTCACTTGTGAAGACGTTTCATGACGAGTTGGTTGAAGTAAAAGCAGATCTCACCAAGAAATTTAACGAAGAAGTGGCAAAAGTGAGAGCAGAGTCTAATCAACAAGTTTGTATTCAACAGGTACGGTAGTTTTCTGTATAATTTGACATTCAACTCTCAGAATTTTATCCATCCTGTATTATAATTGGGGGTTGTTAACAGGAAGTACAGCGTCTACAGCAACAGGTGACTGTGTTGCTAGAAGAGAAAAGAGATCTGATTAACCAGAATAAAGATAAGGAATACCTTTTGCTGCAACTAAAGAACAAGGAAACAGCAATGGTGACATCAGAGGTGGGTTATTCTAGCCTTGTTTGCTCTTAATTTGTTCCTCACAGCACTATCTGTGCACAGTGCTTACCTCTTTCCTTACTTTTTATGATCAGCAACACAACAATGAACTCATTGAACAAATATCTACATTGAAACAAAACTTCAGTCAGGAAAAGCAGCAGTTACAAATAGCTCTGGAAAGGTCAAACAAGGTACTTAAATATTGTCCCGATGTCTTGGTGATACCATTAATTTTCTTTTACTCATCACTTTCCGTTTTTGTGCATGTTTGTTATTGGATGCAGGAGTATGAATCAGCAAAGATTGGGTTGGCTGAAGCTACTTTAAAGTTACAGTCAATGGAAACAGCCATGTTGGCATTTGAGGTGAGTACCTATTATTGCCAATGAGTGGTAGTATTGTCCAGCTTCAAAAGGTTGCGCTTTTGACAAAGAAGTCCCATTGACTTAAATATTGTTTGTTCTTAACCAGTTTGCTGAAACTGAACTGGATTATCTTTTAAATGATAAATCCTCTTGATTTTTTGTTTAAAGTGTTTCATAGTTTTTCACTACCCTGTAGTATTTTAAGTAGGAAAACTTTTCAACCAAAAGTGCTTTGGTGGTGGAGTCAGGGTATTAATTGTCTCTCTTATCCCAAACAGAAAGAAAAACATGTCCTTCAGCAGTTGTCTCAAGACCTCAATCAGGAAAAGCAAAGGCAGGAGAGAGATCTGGAAATATTGGCTAAGGTATAGTTTACTAAATTGTTGCATGATTTAATTTGTTGTACTTGTGCTTTTGAAGCTGTGTATGATTGCAGGAGAATGAAGAATTAAAGGAAAAATTAGCTGCAGCCAGAAAAAGAGGTCGCTTAAGTTTAAGTCAAAAGATATGAGGACACCGCAAGGGATTCATCATATAGCACTGTATTATTAGACTTGAATGTTTTGTTATGTATCAAAACAACATTGTTTTTACTAGGATAAGTGCTGTTAAAAAATTTAAAATTTATTTTCAATCTGTCTTTGAAACTAAAACAAATTAAATTTGTTGCAATTGAATTGTCTTGTTGTTGATTCAGATCCTGTTTTCCCTTCATATCTAAAATGAGTGAAAGGTGATGAATAATGCCAGACTCCTTCAAAAAATTAGAAGTTACATCAAATTATTTATTAATAGAACACGACAGTAAAGCAACACTGACATAACATGAGAAAGTTAAGATATGGCAGCATGACTAGGTCCAATTATATAAATTACATAAACTCAATTTAAAATGACAATAAAAGTTTTACAGTTTAAATGAATTAACAATTGGGTAACAAAATGACATAGAGAGCATCCAAGCAGCGACTTGTACAATTACCTTAGACTCATAAACAATTAATTAAACTACTTACATAAGGTGGTCACATATAGTCTTAATTTTCAGTAAAAACATAAGACACATTAATAGCATAAAATTTTCAGTAAAAACATGAACACATTAATAGTAGCATAAAGCTGAAGGTACATTATACCTTCCAAGCCAGAATGGCATCATCAATTTCTTTCTTGCAACTAATGGGATCCGCAAGTGCAGGAATAGATGAGCCATAACCATCTGACAAAGTCACCTGATAGGCGAACCAGCAAATAGAAACCCCCCAGAACACTGGCTGATAATCAAAATGGCGCTTGACGCTCCATTTGTTTATAGAAGGGAAGCAATTCCTCATGTGGCAAACCACAACAGATAGAAATTTTTTATCAAATCTAGACAAATTATCACCAGGTGAGGAAAGCGGATTATACATTATTAGTTCACAGGAGTGAACACACACAGCCACACAAGACCAATTCCCCTCATGGTTTACAGGAAGCAAAACAAATTTATTGTGTGCAATGTTTGTGGTTTCATTAGCACTACCTTCATATAGGCGAATAGAAAAAGAATTGTCATATATATGCAGGAGCTCATTACTAAGTTGCAATACATTGAAAAATCTTTGGATAATTCCAGCTTCATCAGGAAGTTCTTCAGGGACAGTATTTTCTGGCATATTATCTTCAGTGACATAAGACTCCTCTGGCATATCAACATCATTATCTTCTGGCATTTCATCATCTTCATTGTCTTGGAATAGAAACTGTTTTATTTCAGCTGCACTCTTTCTTGAGGGTCGTTGGAGAGTTTTCTTCTTCCGCTTCTTTACTCTTACAAAAGATTTTACTTGCTTCTGAAGCTTTTCATTTGGACCTATGGAAACCTGTTTCTGCATGACAGTCACCTGGTCCTTCAAGCCGCCTTCAGTAAGTAATTTACATTGAGAGTTTAAATCAGTTAACATACTTTGAATTCGAGGAAGCATAAACTTTTTCACTGGGCTATTCTCAAGTTGATTCTCAACCTCACTGATTGTTTCCTTAATTAATCTAATTTTCTTTTCCAGAGAATCAGATTTATCATTAGGGGCTTCTTCATCAGGCAAAACAGGTAGGTTTAAATTATCAGCTGCATAAAATATGGGTTCTTCAATGGATTCAAGTGGTGGTTCTGGTGGGTCCACATTCAACATCATATGAACCTTGTGAATGTGCTTACATGGTGGTGTCAGATCCGGACAAGTGCAACTGTACATGTGGGTGCACATTACACATGAAGTACACATAAAAACACACAGTGTTTCTTCACAGGCTTCTGAACACCTTGTTACAGTGTACTCTTCAACAACATCTTTATTCTGACTGCGAACTGAATAAAAATTTCCTGTTATGTGGGTAACATCTTCATCCTTTATCTTCTTTCCTCTTTCATGTCGATCTTGAATTTTTTTGGTGTCCTTAGCAGATAATGTTTCGGTCTCCTTGGCATTGTACCATCTTGTGAAGAAATCTTCTTCCATCTGAAGCAGTAGGTCAAGCAGGTCATCAATACGACGATTAGGAACTCTTTTCAGATAGACGGTTTTCAGCTGGTTGTGAAAGGACTCCACAAGCATAGTGGTCTCCACAGACCCATGAGGAATTCCAATTCTGAAACACATAGCCCACTTGGGAGCTTTAGGCATAAATGTCTCATTAAACCATTTTGTGAATCCCTTAGATACTGCTCCATATTCTTTGAGAAAACTTTCTCTTATTTTGTGAAACTCACTCTCAGTTCTAGCTTCAATGAGCAAACAAATAACTTGATACATTTCATCTACAAGTTTTGGGTCCTTTATATACTCTCTGAGCTTTGCCTGAACTGTGCGATGAATATGCCATATGCACAATATGTGCCAAATGTCCTCACCAAATCCAGATCTCAAACCGTTTATGAGGGCAGGATCATCGTCTGTGATACAGGTACCAATTGAAATTTCAGGGCATCGTTCTTTGATGGCTTTGTAGAAGAACTGAATAGTAGCTTCATCTGACTTGCTAGTAATAAGGTGCCCAACAGGATATCCTAAATTATATTCATCTTTGACAACCAAGTTCAGAAGTCTGTAGTCATAATGATTAGTTCCGTGGGTCTCATCCATAGCTAGAATTACTTTGGAATGTTTCTCCATCATTTCAAGCTGGTCAGAAGTCTGAATACCCAGTAAAAACACATCCTCAGGAAGGTGTTCTGACCCCTCTGGACCAATAACAGTCTTTTCTCCTTTAGGCTTATAAATGACAATGGGATTAAATGATTCCTCTGAGAGGATGTTGACTTTCATATAAACAGAATTGGCATCATCATCAGAATACCTCAACTTGGCTTTCTTCTTCCTCATTCTCTCAGTGACATTTTTTACCTTCACAAGATTCTCTTTCCTTAGAGGTCGTTTTTGCTTGCGGTTTTCCCTCTTGTATGAGTCATCTCGCAGATTTAAAACAATCTTCCGAGGTGGAACACTCCACGCAAGTTGTTTGTCAATGAAAGACATAGTTTCAGCAGAAAGCGGCTGGTGCTTCAAATCACGAGGTCTGCATTTGTGGGTATGTGATGGGTAAAAGCTTGCTTTCACTGAACCATCTTCTTGACAATGAGCTGAAATCATGGACAAACATAATTTGTTTTTCTTGATGACACCCTTCACATTTTTACGGCTAGTTAGGCGAGGGGGCTCTCTACCCTTTCTGTGGGGCTTTGAGTTTCCATCATGCTGACAGTAGTAATATAATTTCCCATCACGTTTACCATACTGCTGCGAATAATAGGAAAATGATTTGGCCTCCATATCAGTTTTCCATTTGACAAAGGCATCAAGGGAAGGAAATTCCAAATGTGTAGGTGATTTTAAGTCCTTCTGGTGAAAACATTGAAGATGCTTGTACAAGCTGGTTTTAAATTGAAAATCTTGAGCACAACCAGGTACAATGCAAGGAATCCTCTTTGAATCTTCACCTTTTTCTTCAGATGGAACTGTCTTGCTCTGGCATCTTTGAGAATGACCCTGAAGAATATAACGTCGAGCAAATGATTTTCCACAGTGCAGACATGAATGTAAATTGTTCTGCTTCCCAGACTTTTTGCAGATTTTCAAATGTCTAGCCAAACTTTTTGATGCCGTAAATTTGGTTTGACAAAACTGACATGACACAGCTTTGCTTGTGGAAGCTTCGCCATCACCTGCTGTCAAAATAAACTTCCTATAAATTATGTTGGTTTATAACATGATCATTGATTTAAAGCTTAAATGGTTCCAAACCTTTTGAAGATTTAGCCGATTTAGCCTTCCTTGAAGATGGCTCGAAGTCTGATGACAAATCAGCATCATCTGCAATTGAGAATGGTCCATGTTGTAAAGAGAAATTTCATAGCAAAACAGAATCAGTAAGTTAGTGGGGCAGTCGATACCCGCACAACAAAAAAATTATTACTCATAGCAACTTTAAAAGACAATCTATCAATCACAAAAATCCCAAAGCGACTCAAAATGATGCAGCCTCGAGATTTAATTCTTTAAATTGATCAAGAAGTAGCCAGAAAATTGGGTGTTGCTACCAGAGCGAACTTACCTTCATCAGGGGATGGGTCGGCGGCGAGAGACATGTTGGATCTGGATAACAGCACATAGAAGTTAGGGTTAATCGAAAGTCACGGGCACATTTGACGAGAACAAAACTCTGGAAGTTAGAAACAGGGATATGTACACACTCAGAGGGTTCAAAATGACCTGTTTGTTCCCTCCGAAAACGAACTTACCGAATAGAGCTGCCAAAGGAGAATGGCTATGACCGCCAACGGTCGGTGCCCCTCCGTACACACGGGAAAGGGAACAATATGGCAACATGGCATGGCACCCACCAGCCCTCCCTGGTGCTTCGTTCTATCATTTTGCGCTTCAGTTGGTATTCGTAGAACGCAACGCACCCCACCCCTCCCTCCCCCTCGCCGCGCATACCTTGACAATCTTGACGTGCTCGAGCGTGTTGAAAGTCTAGTCTTGCGTTCGATCAAAGTAAGTGTTCGTAATCTACTCCTTGTGATCATTCGCCATCTCTTTACTACGTTTTTCTCATCTGGTACACCTCTTTGATTGAGGCCAAGTTTTCCTTTGACAGTCGGGAACTGTGGGCCTTCTTGTCTACAACTTCCATTTGAGATCCTAACCTGTCGACGTATTTCAATCAATCGTTTGCCGGTTGCTTCGTGCTGAACGTCCTGTTTGCAATCAGGTTGTTTGGTACTTCACATGACTCAAAAACAGAGGGGTCCTAAATTGTACTAGTGCACTTTATGCACTGAATTTTTTTGTAGTCTATCGCAGCTCACCTGCTCTTGCATTTTCTGTCAATTCCACCTGGTTTGGGAGAACCAAGTTAACATGCCCCTGTAGTCAATTTAAACGCGAAGATTTCTTTCGCAGAAACCCTATGCAAAGTAAATCTTACAATTTTGAAAGTCTTCATACCTATTAGTCATGCTCTTATAGCTATCTGCATCATTAATTTGTTTTGTTTAAAGTGTTTCCTGGTGTTCCCTGCCAGCAGTATTTTTATTCTCCCAAGCAATGATTAGAATTGAGTTATCTCCTTCCGCTTCATAGAGAGAACAGCAAGTCAAATCTATGTCAAAATGAACTCAAACGATGTTGGAGGATGTCGTGTTGACGTCAGAATGTCATCCTTAGACATCATTATGACCTCACCTTGACCTGCTTGTTCTCCTTGGGCTAGGTCACTTATGCCTATTAAGTTGTACATTGAAAATCTTTCGGTGTTTCAGGATGTTCAACTGCCTTATCTGCCGAATCCACACCCCAGGTGTAACGATGTGCTACACCAAATGTCAGCATTTTTTCCATCACAAGTGTCTACAGGAATGGATTGCTTTGTGTAGCGCCACAGGTAGAGGAGAAATATGTCCTGTCTGTTGCCGACCTGTCCTGATTGAAGATAGTATTGTGGTTCAAACTTCCCAAGAAGACTGACTTTGTCTTAATAGAAATGTAAAGTACTTCTGATCTTAATGCATAAAGGTACTTTATAAATTTTCACTCTATATGTACTTATTTACCTCAGTATAATCTTAACATTTTTAGGTAAGAAAATTTAGTGTCTCTAAACAGATACAGCACGGCACACTTTTCATGGAGTTGATCTACCATGATAATTAATTGCACTTTTCCTGGGATAAATTTACCATGACAATTAAATTGAGTAGAGCTTTGTGGTTTGTCAACAACAGGCCAATTAGAATTTGACAGAGTTGAAGAGAGAAATTTTACACACATTCTCTGTTTTAACTAGTAACTGACAAATTTTAAAACATGATGAATAGACCACAAAAACAATGTATTCACTTTCTGGGCTGCAGGTGAACGAAAGACTTTTACATCCAATATATGGAACCATTTACTGGAACTCAAATGTTGTTAACAAACAGTAATCAAACCCTCCTTGACATAATGTGTAGACGGACAATAAAGGTCCAAAGTTTGATGACTTATTACATGAACCAAAACATTACTCAACACAAAATGATGACACACATTCCTTAAGTTAAGATTTCAGGCAAATAAATGATAGTAAATAAAAATGCAGTCATCAAGTTTCTTATCTTTTGTGATTGCGTTTCACTTCTGGCCTCTTGAAGTAGAAGAAGAAACCGGAAAACAGACATCGTAGGTGGATGACAATGAGTCTCCATGAGTCCTCTGTTCAGTTGCTCAGTCCATTTCAGATTCAGATATTTGTATTCCTACTAATCATCCTTCAATGTAAGTCGTCTCAAGTGTGAGGCATCTTCCAAAGGCCGTGAAAAGCCACCCTTTTCTTCTGATTTATAAATAACAACCGACTTCAAAGAATTGCCAACATCTTATAAGACGGATGATCCAAACTAAGAAGGTAAAAATTTGGTTAAACTGCAACGTTACTAGAAAAAGAAAGGGAAAGCAGTGGGCTGACATGAATCAGAATAATGTATTGTGTAAGGTTTTGATCATTGTTCATCAATTTGCTTTTCCATCACCATGTTTCTTGTCTGTTTGAGTACTTTTGCTTGTGGAAAAGATTCACCTGCCTTCAACAGTACATTTATAATGTAGATATTTAAACTGTCTTTACCAGAAGATGCACTAGCTCCCAATCATTTGTCCTTTGTATTTTTATTTGGTGTGGACTCTGAGTTTCTTTTCAAACCGAGTGTTGTCTGCCCTAATCTTGTCCAACAACATTCAGGGCTAGCTTGAAAACGAACATCTTGTTACATTCCTTTTTGACCTGTGTTAATAGAGTTCTAGGGCATGTTTTTTTCAATGTTTCTTATGTTTACCTGTCGAAGTTATCTTGGCCCCCAGCTTTCCATTGGGCTTTTTTTATATGTAATATGTGGCTGTATTATGAAGTATGTGTGTTTCATTCACCTTGTATGTGCTCTCATCACCCATGTCGCATAGCCACCTGTGCAGCGTCAAACTTTCCTCATATTAAAATGAAACCCATTCAGTAATCTAGCACTCATTTCACTGATCCTCAACTTGGAAACATGTCTTGAAAACAGAAAGCTTTAAGGTGAAATCAATTATTATTATTTGTGTCATCTCCTGAAAGTGGTGTACGTTACCAGTCAGAAATTGTAAATCAGGTAATTTCTTTTTTAAATTAATTGTTTTTGTTTTTCTTAGTTCCTAGTTCCTTTCTAGTGAGCTTCCAAAAATAAGACAGTCTGATGGGGTCTTAGTTTTTGCCATCGCTCTAGTTTTTTAATTTACAGGCGTGAATAAAATTCACTGTTAGATTAGACTCTCCTGTGCCAAGTATAATGTGGTCCCTTCCGTTGCCAATGCCCAAACCGCCGCATAAGACGGCGGGGTCGGTAGCACGTCCTCGTAGCACGTTTGTATCGCTTGGCGCGCTAGCAGCGCGTGGCTGCCGCGGTCGCACGTCGCAGTCGCATGTGGATTGCAGGATTGCCAATCGTCCCGGGACGAAGCTAATTTTTTTTTTGTATTTGTCCCGGCGCGTAAAAATTATACATGCATTTAAGTATGTCCAGTTTATTATTACTAGTATCTCGCTGTGCATTTGAGTTCTGGCTTTCTGATTTGATAGATGTGCTCGAAAGACGCCATGGTCCGCAACAGTTTGGTATTCCTGGAACTATTAATTTCGCCTCCGTTGGCCTCCGTTCAACTTTGGCGCGCCCTAGAGCCACTTTCAAACTGGCTGCAGTAGAAGGGTGAAATTTTGTACCTTGTCATGAGACGTACACAAAGTAACATGTAAGCACTAAGCAGTTGGGTGGGTCAGTGATCCGAATTATTTATGATGGGGGAAGTTCATGTAATCGAAACCCCAGAAAACAACAAATCCTTCAGGATGATACATTTGCTGAATCTTTAAAATGTTTTCACGATATCAAAACAGAAGTGATACCTTAAGCCCAACTTCTTTCATCCATCATCCATTCGAATTAGTTCAGTGCAACATACAACCTAAATTTAACAGCCTGACGGCCAGAAGGCACATGTAAGCAGAATGTCAGTAACGCGTCGACGACGTGTCACAACCTCCAGAACGAAAGCTAACTCGCATGCGAGTCCCACCCTACTTAAACACCTGAAATAGGTCGTAAATATCATTCCAGGCTTTAAAAAGAGCAAGAGTTAAGCACAGTTAAGTCGACCAGTCTGCAGGTCTGCAGCCGACGCCGCCACTTCAGGACTGCGAATAAAGGCGTCCCCTGTGCTCCTATTCACAGTTCAGACGCATATTCGCAGCACCGTGACGTCACACGCGGCTCGTGCCTAGAACTTGACATAAGGCGCAGGTACTTGTGCTTTGCTTTGTTTGTATACGTACGTGCTACGTGCCACTGTAGCCACAAGATGCAAGATCAAATTGAGGTTGTCTCTTTAACGGAGGCCGATTTATTTCGGCTTTCTAATTATGTCGACGGATTGATTGAATCTAGTGAACGTTTCAAGGACGACGGAATCCTGCTCGTACGTAAATAGTCGCTCAGGAAATATTTGTGTTTCTTTTCTATATCTAGATTGAAGTTTTGCTGTAGGAATGTTCTATTACAATTGATTTATTAATTTCATATTGTAACTCTCACTCATAATTTTATTTTTTTGTCTCTAGTTTGATGTTGCTGATAGTTTTGGCAAGGGAACATCGCTGGAAGAATTTTTCCAGAAGTACGGAGATGAACTAGAGGACTCTTTGAAGAGGATAAATCCTATCCATGTACCTCAAAGCAACAAGTTTTACGGACACATGGCTTTCTCTTCTACAGTACTGGACCAAGAAGAGGTCGAATCCTGTGTTCGAGTTTTGGATACACCATCAGAATACGTGGTTTCGCCCAGTAATTGCTGGTGAGTAGAATGAAGGAGCCTTGAAGTGTGATCCGAAGCTATTTTGTATGAATATTAATGCTTTCCAATCTCTTGTGAGAAAATTGCTTAATAAAACATGAGGAAAATGTGTGACAAGCAAACCTACACTTACTTGTTGTGGAGGTTACATAAAAGTTATATCTTATGTGACACAAACTTTTGTGACCATTAGCACTAGTGTTCACAGTATTACCTTCTTACTGCTCTTACTACTAGAGATAAAAAATTAAAAATAAAACAAAGAATTCATGGCTTTAAAATTTTTGAGACTTTAATGACTTTAAGCAGTATTAAAATAGTTCTGTACACACTTGAATACTCTTAATGATACCAGACGTTAAAAGGGGACAAAAGGTCACTGCTTGATTGGTTCAGTTAATCTTATCTTATCCTTTTGTTCAGACCTGTTCTTTCCTTTTTCACAGAATTTTGTTTTACTCTTTTCAGCATGTCTGCAATGAATAAGAATGGTGTCGCCGGGCTGCTCTCTCATTACTTTGATGAGATGATTCCGGCACATGCTAGTTATCCGCCTCAGTTTCTTTGTTATGATAATCTCAGTAAGTTGCGCAAGAAAGCAGCAGCCAAGAGCAGAACTTTCAACAAGACTAAAAAAAAAGTAGAATCATTCATATCCGTTGCTGATAAGGCTGCTGAAATGTCCCGAATACTAGATAGTGCAAAACGCAGGAACAAAGAGGAAGCATCATTAAGTGGCTGCTGTTCTTGCTGGATGTGTGTCTCCTCTGATGAGGTTCTGGTTGAAGAGGAAGATGGTCGGGGACTGAAGCCTGCCCTGCAAGAGACAGCAAATTATTACAGAGGGAAAGGATTCATGTATGCAAGTGGAGTAAATGTACAGGCAGAGAAACGAAACAAGGTCTCTGCAAATTTCTCCCTCTCTTTTCTGTATCATCTTACATTTACAAGTCTTCTGGAAGGATCTTTCCCAGGCATCAATTGCCCTGATCTTTTTTTTGGTTTCATCCACTCGTTCTTTCCCATTCACATCAAAGATCTTTCCCTGTGGAGTGTGAGTTTTCTACACCATGGATATCCAAGACTGTGGTATGTAGTTCACTTGAAGCAACTTGATCCAGGAAGAAGAGGACAAAAAAATCTGACTTTTTCACAAATTGATCTGTGACAGATTTGTGGTGCCTCAGAATGATGTACATACAGTCACAATTTTGTTTGTCTTGATTCTGGGTAGTTTCAGTGAAAATCCACCAAGGAAAAAGTTAAAAGTCAAATAACTAATTGTTATTATTAAAATTTCCAGAAAAAAGAGGTCATATGGCCTGCATGACCCCATATATGAAGAAATTGTGCCCAAAATATGAAAAAGTGTAGGAGATAAGGTGACTTGTGTCTTATTGTCAGAATTGTGAAATTAAATAAGTCATCTTATCTCCTGAATGGCCCTTAAATTTAAAATGGCTATCATGATTAAAATAATGCTCTACAACATTCAATCTAGTTTTCCCTGCAATAGCTTCTGCTTCCTGGATCACCTATAAGGCAACGCTGCCTTTGGAACCGTGCTATTTCCCTGTAAGTCTTGTTTCAAAGTTAATGTGGACCTGTTTTCCTTTTCCTTAGGATTGTTGTTCCTCCGTCTTCTGTCGCCAAGCTGCAGTTCTTCCTGTCAAGGGAATTTATTGGCTCGGGGCATGGTTCATGTGTCGGTATTCTGGGACACAAATACCATGTACCTACACCCTCATGGTTGAAAAAGAATGGCATACCCTTTAAAGTGGTGAGCTTTCTCTTATTATTTGCATTCTTCTTCCCCACATGTACTTGATACTTTGGAAAAACTTCATTTTTTTCTCAGGTTATCCAGCAAAGAGGCCAGGGTATTATTGTTGCACCGAATGCAGCTCACATGGGATTCAACTTGGGCCCAAATGTGGTCGAGTCTATCAATTTTGCATCAAGAAGCTGGATTCCATTTGGCATTGTGTATCCCAAATGTACTTGTATGTGAGTATTCTGAATTTTCTTTTCATGTTGATTCTTCAATACTGTTTCATATCTTTTTAATGTTTAGGGCAGGTCAGGTACATGCAGACCTCTCTACAATTATAAGTACCTTTTCTCCGGACATGCTTCCAGCATACCTACATCAGAAAATTCCAAGCACAAAGGCACAGGCTCATTTCAACAAGTGTATTGTTTATCCCCAATTGTGGAGGGAAGCATTTGTAAGTCTTTTTTCATTCTTTTTCTAACAAAGCAGAATTTATTGTATTGAAAAAAAAATTCCCTGCTTCTTGTAATTTTCCCCATCATTATGTCATCGCAAAGTGTAAAAAATTACTTATTATCTTTTTAAAAGTACTTGTGTTACAAGTCTAAGTTTAGAGGTTTAAGCTCCTTTCTACGTCATCAAGTCACACCCTTAGGAAACTCAGAAACTAATGGGGCCTTCAACGTTGGGAACAAACACATCTACTAGTTATTTAACTTTAACTGCACTGCAAAATAAGCTTCCTGTCACAAATATTTTGACGAAATCTAAGTTTTATGTTACACTATTCTTAAACCAGATATAGGCTTGACAACAAATATGTAACACAATTTATTTGCATTACAGGAGTCTGCTGGTTCCATAGATGTTGAATGTCAGCCACTTAATGCTTCTGAGGAAGATGGTCCCACCGTGAAATGTTATGTTAGTGTGAAAATTGATGACAATACAAAAGTTGCCAAGGTGCCTCTGCAGCCTAATCCCATGAAGAAATTTCGCAATAGAAAGGCCATCATTTGCCCAGTGTGCTGCACAACATACAGTGGAGGACAAAAGCAAAGACTATTTGATCACTTTAAAGCTGCCCACTCCCAACTGCCCGACGACAAAAGAAGAAGAATGGAAGGCTTGCTTAAAGCTATGTTTCCTGAGTGGGGAACGAAACTCCCCAAGAAGACTTGTATAAGGTGTGGCAAGTTAGTTGCTCGGTCCATGAATAAACACCAACAGAGCAGCGCCTGTAAATTGCCTGAACATACATGATGGTTGGGTGTGTGGGTGAAAACGTGTTCCAAAATTGATTAAAATGATAAATTTTATTCACTTGTTATTTTAAAGTACAATATTCTTTTATTACCGACAGCATGTTCTAAAGGTCTGTGTTATGAACCCCTAAGTGAGTGGTTCGTCTAACATGGACTGATGTATGTATGCGCCTAAGGTATAGGGGTTTAGGTAACTTCAAAACAAATTTCAGATCATTCCGTCAAAAAACTTTGTGTGGCAGATCTTTCTACTAAATGCTTAATTTCAATGAAAAAAGCCTACTGTGGCTAAATGGGTGGGTAGATTTGGATGAAATTTGGTGTGTAATAGTTTCCTACCTAGTACTTAAACGCCCTAAATTTTCGACCACCACAGCCAATTGGTATAGAAGTTTCCATTTTCACCCACACCTCACCTTAATATGTAGATTAGTCCTGCTTGTGACCTCTCCACTACAGATTTTCCTAGGTTTGCACTCACCAAATATGTCAGAAATATTATCTCTACTATTTATTATCTTGGTCATTTGTTCATTTGGAACTGAAACTATGTTGTAATATGTCAGGAAGTGCAAATTTCATTTGAAGTGATGATTTCAAAATGCATAAATGTACTTCTTAAATTTTCACCGCATTTATACTTATTATCCTTTTGCAAATTCTAACCATTTTTGTATAAGAAAATGAATTGGCATTGAACAGTTAACGCACAGAAGCACAATATTGTTAGAGTTTGGGGCGGAGAGAAGAGAGGCACGTCTGCACTGTTTGATGGTTTATTGCCGATTGAAGCCGGGCGTACAGGGGTGGTTCTAGTGGGGTTGCCGGGGATACCGGGTAGGGTGCCGTCGCGATAGGGTGGCCACATGGCCGACGCGGATACGAGGGGAACCTCTACATTATCCTCCCTGTAGTACGCGATCACGCGCTCCACTCCGTCTTGGACCTGTGACAGAACGCAGCCGACGGCGAAGTTCGACGCGTCGCAGTCCAGCACGAAGGGGCCGCCATTGGGGTCCGGGTAGGCCAGGATCGGGGCCTCGGTGAAGGCGCCGCGCAGCAGGTCGAACGCCGCCTGCGCCTCAGTCGTCCAGGTGAAGGGGACGTCATGCGAGAGCATCGCGTTGAGTGGCGCGGCGATGCCGGCAAAGTTGGGCACAAACCGGGCGTAGTACTGCGCGAGGCAGACGAAGCTGCGTAGCTGCGTCTTGTCCCGCGGTGTGGGCCAGTCCCGGACTTTGTTGGCCTTGTCTGGAGCCGAGGACACTCCCTTGGCGTCGATGACGTGCCCGAGTTACTCCAGGCTGCGGCTGAACAGGCTTCACTTCTTCGGGTTGAGCAGGAAGTTGGCCGCGCGCACGCGGGCCAGCACCTCGCGCAGCCTGGACTGCGCCTCGCTGAAGGTGGCCCCCGGGATGACGATGTCGTCCAGGTAGACCTGGGACAGGCTCCGCGGCATCAGCCGGTCCATCAGCCGCTGGAACGTGGCGGGGGCGTTGCAAAGGCCGAACGGCATGCGCTTGAACTGGTACAAACCGTGGCCGGGCACGCAGAAGGCGGTCTTGGGGCGTGCACGCGGCGCCAGGGGGATGTTCCAGTAGCCCCATCTCAAGTCCAGGGACGAGAACCACTGGGCGCCCTGGAGGGAGTCCAGCGTGTCGTCTATCCGCGGCAGCGGGTACGCGTCCTTCCGCGTCACCTCGTTGAGCCGGCGGAAAGTCGATGGCGAACCGGGGCTTGCCGTCCTTTGTGACCAGGATGACGATCGGCGAGGCCCAGGGTGAGTCCGACTCCTCGATGACGTCCTGGTCCACCATCTCCCGGATGCAGTTTTCCGCCGTCTGCTGCTGGAGCAAGCCGAGCCACCTCGGTGCCTGCTTGATAGGCGCCGAATCTCCGGTGTCGATGTCGTGCTCGACGAGAGTGCAGTGCCCGATCTCACCGCCGCACGAGAACACGTCCTAGAATTCGAGGAGCAACTGCCGGGACACGCGCAGGTCGCCGAGGTGGGTGCCGCGGGGTGCCGCGGCGCAGTGTCAGCGGCCGGTCGGAGTCGTTGCGCACGGTCACAGCCAAGGCACGGCCGTCGCCGTCGGCAAGCAGCGTGCTGGTCACCGTGAGGCCGGGGAACGACGCGCACCGCGTGCGCAGCACGCGCACGGGGGCGCCAAACCAGAAGCCACGCTCCCGCGATGCCTCAACGGGTCCACACGTGAGCTCCCTCGGTGCCGCCACGGGTTCACACGGGCGTTCCCTCGGTGCCGCCACGGGTTCACACGGGCGTTCCCTCGGTGCGCCCACGGGTTCACACGCGGCATCCCCCGACACAGCGTGGCGACAGTGTGCCCAATGCCGTCTCTGACGCCTTCCAGGACGACTCGTCGGACTCGGTGCCGGCGATGACAGCTGTCACGTAGCAAGGGCCGCGGAGCCCATTGCCGGCCTCTGATCTCCGCCCCTAAAAGCACCGCTCCGTTCCGGTGCGCCCGCCGAGTCGAGCATAGGCAACCCGCTCGCCCCCGGTGCGCGCGAGTGCTCCTGCTCCGGATCGAGCGATCGAGCCGATGCCACGCAGAAAGCAACGACCAAACCACCGATTGCAACCAATCACCACGCGGCGCCTGCGTGAGGGGACTGCGCCTCCCGGAACCGGTGCCACACGTGTGCAACGCCCACCTAGCGCTGCCATTTACGCGATACCGACGCGGCAGCCCACCGCCCACGCCGAGCAGCGCGGAACCGCAGCTGGATGCCCGAGGCGACAGCACAACGACTCAGTGACAGTGGCCAGCCCATAGGGCTCGTCCGACAACCTGGACCTGCATCCCCACGCACCACAGCCTGCACCGCGAGGCCGCCAAGGGCGGCGCCAGGGAGCCGTTTAGGGGGCACTTCCGGGCACTTCCCCCTCGGCTCCATCAAGCAGGACACACAGCTCGACTTCGCCAACTATGTGTCCCTGTTCCGCGGTCCTTCAGGTGCGCGTCACCGACACGGCGCGACGCTTGCTTTCATCCCGCGCGTGACGGCGATTCGCAGCATGCTGGCGTGCTTGAGGTCCGCGAGCTGGTGCAGCGGCGCGAGCCTGACTCCATGCTGCACAGGTAAAACTAGAGCGTAGCTTCATTAAAGCGTACAAACTTCGCAAAACTATACGCCCTTCTAGAAGCCTCAAGGGAATTCCCCCCCCCTCCCAAATGCAATTACGATTGGAGGAAAGGAGCGGACGAGCTCTTGTGCGCTGCAAGAAGGGCGTACAGACTGCACGCTTCGCAAAAGGCGTTACTACGCCTTAGTTTTACCAGTGTGCGGGCGCAATGCTGCCTCTTGTTGGACGGCTTTGCGCACTTCATCACGGACAAGGACAACTACGCCTTCGTGAGCGTTCCCATGTCGCCGGACGACGCCACATGGAGCCAGCCCATCGCCTCCACCCAACACCTACCACACGGATCATCAGCTCAAGGGGAAGTCCGCGGTGGAACTGTACAAGCCAGGTGTGTGCCGCAGTCACCAGTGGCGGATCCAGAGGCGGCCTACGGGGGGGGGGGCAAAGTGGCACTTTTTGCCTACTTACAGGGGCAAAGTAGCACTTTGTGCCTACCTTTCAGGCGGCTATCTAGGGGCTGGGGGGGGGGGGGCAAAAACCCATTGCCCCCCACCCCCCGGTATCCGCCCCTGGCAGTCACCGCGCTTTCGTCTTTGGCAATTGTTGACGGTTGCTGTGGCCTGTTGCCGGCAGGTGCTGCTAGCGCTGGCTACGGGCTGCCGCTGCGTGGAGCTGGACTGCTGGGACTGCGACGACGGCACCCCTCTTATCTACCACGGCCCCACGTTCACCACCAAGATCCCCGTGGTAGAGGCCAGCAGAGAGTCAACCTTCGCAATGTCCCCCTACCCCGTCATTCTGTTCATCGAGAACCACTGCTCGCTGCGTAGCAGGCGCGCATGGCGCACATCTTCCAGGTAAGTCGTAAAATAGACTAGCACGTATTACAGCAGCTGGATTCTAGACAGAAGCAACAATATTTGAAAATGTTGAAATTTAACCTTTATCTTGGTTGCTTCAGTCGGTGTTCGGGTACTAAATGGTCTCCAACTGCCGTCGTTCTCGAAGCTGCGCAACACGATCCTCATCAAGAATAAGAAGCTGTTGGACGTGCCACCGTCGCTTGGGCTTCCCTGCGGTCACGCGCCTGTCCCCTCAACGCAGCGGGGTCGCAACGCCCGCAGCGCGTCCAGCAGGCAGCCATCAGCCATCAGCCTCATTCGTCCTCTCCTAAACCACGGACGGCTTCGTCAATGACTTGACGACGATGAGGAGAACATCCAGAGGCCACCGTACCAACTCCGTCTTGAGCCACGACAGTACGCCGCAGACGCTGCATGCACAAGATCAACGTGGTTGTGGTGCCCGCCCCCCATCCACATCGACTATGGGGCAACCCCACGAAAGACGAGTTTGGGCCGCAGAAGCTGAAGAAGCAGTCGCCAGGGAGCTGTCGGATCTGGTCATCCACGACAATCAAGAACAAGTCCCCCAGCGCCTCCTGTGTGCCGGGGACGCCGCCATCAACGGGGCAGGAGGCCGTCGCTCTCGGGCAACGCGGTCGCAGTCACCGTGGTGGATCCCACGCGCACGGGCCGCGTCAGCCCCTACCACCCCTGCTACAAGAGCAGCTCCCTCAACGAGAACAGCGCCAAGAAGCTGTGCCGCAAGCAGCCCATCGCCGTGCTGGCCCACACCGAGACCAAAGCTCATGCGCACCTACCCCGCACCTTCCCGCGGCCGACATGCGCGTCGATTCGTTTCTGGTGCTTCTGCCCAGATGTTGGCGCTCAACTACCAGACCGAGGGCCATCTGCATGGGCACCTGAACTAAGCTGTGTTCGAGTCCAACGGGCGGTGTGGATTCGTGATGAAGCCACCGCTCATGTGGGGTCGCTCCCACGTGATGTACCGCCACTTCAACCAGGACGCGACAACAAGTTCGACGGGCTGCACTCATCGTGCGTGTCGCCGCACGTCATCTCAACGCGCTGCTCACCAGCGTTTCAACCCATCGGCGCATCGAGGAAACGCCCTTTTGGCACACAGAGGCATTTCTCAGTTTGGAGTCGAGCCCGCGTTGGCAGCTTCGTGAGTTACCCGCCAACCAGTGTTAGCCAAACGACGTCCTGGGCCCACTGCAATTGGGCAACTGGTAGCGTGAACTCATTGTATAAGCCCGTGCCTCCACTTTGGCGTAGGTAATCGAAACGGCTCGCGTACCGCGCACTCTGTCTCTCATCTAAAGTGCTTCAAAGTCAACGACTGATTGTAATTATGGAACACACCGCGTCCAGATTGCGCCTATTCCGAGGCTTATTCATACCCAGCCAGGTCATTCCCCGGGACCCTGCCACCGCTAAAGTCTGTCTCTCTCGCGCTCATTGGGTGTCCAGTGTATAGGTGTGAGAGAGATAAGAGCAACGAAACGTAGTGCGGAATCAGTCTACAGAGTGACGCAGCTTCGCCACTGCATCCGCGCATCCTTGCAGTGCGCCAAGTTGGATGTGCGGTCGGGATGCGGTACATCATGTCCAGCAGGCACGTTTTTGTAGCTGTTCTCTGCTGGGCAGCTACGTAATGCGTGTGCGAGAAAGACAGCGATGGAACCCCACCGCGTAATGAGCTGGACATGAGGGTTCAAACGCCTACCGTCACTTGGATAGGCAACCCAACGGACAGGGCAAATGCGCGGATGCGGGCTAGGCGCTCTTTCTCTCTCGAATTCCCACGGAGTGCAATAAAGAAAAGGCTAAGAGCGACGGAGCCTTAGTTCGCAACAAGCCTGATTGTTTCTAGACTCGAACTACTCTAAGCTTGTGGTCTAGCCCGTAATGGTAACTACGGTGGGCAACACAACCGATAAGGCTACCCGCACATTCCAGGCGGATGGACCACCTTTTGCTGCCGTTTCTGCGCCCAGTTTCCCTTGCTACCATGTTTTAACTTGTTTTTTTTAAATTATTATTTTCGTTGCATGTGCCGATAACTCTGCTCTCTTTCTGTCACTACTACTTCCTTGCAGCCTCTAATGTGCCAGAATCTCAGTCTCCACTTTGCCATCAATTTCACTCGTCAATAAAAAAAATAATTTCAAGACAATACCATTCATTTTTCTACCCAGGCACTACCGGTTAAATTCTGCCCAAAGAAGTTTCTTGTAGACGGCGATTTGCTGAAGAAAAGGCAAGGTCATGAAACGTATGAAAAGTGATCCAACGTTAATCCCCATCCTTTGACCCACTTTCAATCATTTCTCTTTAAAGCATGGCTACCTCAGTGTTCTTTCACATCAAACCTGAACGCTTGAGTTTTGTTAAAGGTGCTCCGTCTTTCCAATGGGAAAGCGAGATCTTTGCTCTGTAAATGGTAACTGCTTTAGAATTTCCTGATCTTTACAGGTGCCGTCAACAATGCGTTCTCGGACTTCTTCAGTAGTGAAGGAATTACATTAAATTGAACATGAAAGACCATTCACAAAAAACATTTATTAGAATATCACATGAAATAAATATTTGTTAACAAGGAAGCATTCTTTAAAAATATATATACACATATATATAAAGAGGGGCACAGGTCTTGGGTGACATTCAAATTAGTAAATAATAATGATACATAATAAGATCAGTGGTTACACACTGCCACTCCAGTCAAAGGTTCACTGTCAGCCAGCACCAAACTTCACCTCTTATATTACAAATGGCATGAGTGTGTCTTCCTTGAAACCATAATCAGAGCAGAACAAACACTTTCTTTTCCACTTAAGACATGACAGTGCCCTGTAGGAAGTGGAAACAAATAGCACACCAAGCTGCATCAGCACAAGTGCTAAATTAAAAGAACACAAACGCGTTGGACACCCAAATTAAGTGAGTTTGAATTCAAAATGGATGAATCTAACACGTCAATTGCAACTAATCCTCAAAAGGCTTGAAAATTCTTTTCCTCAATTAAATGTCAATTACAGCCAATAAGAAAGATAGTATGATAAAGAAATTGGCCAGCAGCAAGTGTAGCCACATCCACTTGTCACAGCACTCCCCTTGACTATCAAGTCAAGTTGCAATGAACAAAAACTTTTTTTTTTTTTTTTTTTGGCTTGGGTGCTGTCTTCTGCAAGGACACATTTAATGTCTATCACCATCCCATACAACACAACACTTCAGTGGTACTTCAATTCTAAAGAACCTACTGTATTAACAACAATTAAAATTAATAAGACAATACTATTACAAAATACAAACTTCAGACCATAAGCTGGCCCTGAAATAGAAAAGAAATGACCAAAACCTCAAACATTTATTCAATCGCTGTCTTCAGCATCATCTTCATTGACGTTCTTCGGTAGACGAAGCCCATGCTTAACTGCTGCCATAACCGCGTAAGATGTTCTGCGCAGGAACTGAGCCAGAGTAATATGATGGTCATCTAACAACGATACTGCCAGAGCAACAGTTCTGTCATTCAGAAGAGCTTTCCACTTGCGTCCACCAGTTACAGGCTGCAGCCTATCAATAGCAGTTTTATCACACCATGCTAGGTGCTCCAGCTGTACGAAACCACCTGCAATCAATCAAAAGGAGGGATAAAATTGAGGACAGAGATGTGGTGTGAAGTGAAAGAAGGCCCAACTCGTTAGTTTTGTACAAAACAGAAAAAAAACAGGGAGGAAAGATAATGTTGTTTTCAGTATTTTAAATAAATGTTTCAATGCAAAGGTCAAATAAATTCTGGAGGTGACAGACATTTACATTGAATATGTGCCACTTAGGTAAAAATTTCATTGTAATGAACTTACCAATTAGGTGATATGCGTTGGGACGGTTTTGAGGAATAACTGAGGCAATGGCATGATTATCACTTTCGGAACAGTTGTTAGTCCTGTCTGGGACACCATAAACACACAGCTCATGTCTCCGGGGGTACCAATATCTTTGGAAATGTTCAAACAAGGGCCACATTTCATCATTCCAACCATTGGCCTCAACCTCTTCCCAAATTTCTTCGACACCTGCCCAAATGAAGTTTATAGGAAGCATAGGAACAGCACACAATGCTGCAATAGTTGAAAGGACAAACTCATTATCCATGGCAAGAGGAGTCAATCCTAGTAGTCTTGCTGTTGAACTGAGATCCTGTAACAAAAGAATAATTATTACAAATGTATCCACCAAACGTTTAAAAAAATATAATATGCCAGATTTTACGCACCACGCCATAATGCCACAAACAACCTGCAATTCTTGCCCGTGGGAACTCAAGCTCCCAGGCATGCATTTCAGCCAGTTCAAAATCACAGTGGACTACCTCTGGGTTTAGATTGGGGGCAAGAGTTTTTAAGAATGCCAAAACAGTGCGGTATGCAATAGTTGTCCGAGAAGACATTAATACTCTTACACAACAAACTATCTGAAAATAAAGAAGGTATTTGTTTAACTTTGGTTAAAAGAGCAATGATGCACAACAACCAGACTTGCAAATAAATATGCACATGTCTCTTGGCAAAATGTATTAAAAGAAGATGCAACAACAATTCACAAACATTCCAAGGAACTCACATTTTGTCCATATTTTGTGACTATATTGAAAATTTGGGCCATTGGAGGCTTTTTAGAGCGCTTCCTGAATGTGCCATCAGAGTGCAACTGTCTCCTTCCCTGAAGAAACTGAAGCATTCTGCCTGATGCAAACACCAAAGATAGTGTTCTATCATGAGGAGCTCCAATAACTCCACGGAATATCATGTCATTACCATCAATGGTTTTGCATATCGGTCTCATGTTTGGATCATTCAAAAGCAAACCTAAATGGAGTAAGGTTTTTGGAATTTTTGGATAGTTCTCGGACCTTGCTAAGTACAAGGCTGATTTCATCCTTGCTGTGGTGAATCGGGATGCAAGCTCGACATTTGGAGTTCTGAGAGGAAAAGAAAAGAAATATTAACTAGAAAAGATCAATAGTTCATTTCACACATTTAGTTCATTTCACACATTCCTATGTTCTGCAAAACTTGATGTTTCTTACGATGTGGATCATTTTTTATGAAAGAAGGGGAAGAAGACTTAACTTATCCGTACTTTGAATTTTTGGTTCATTAATGAGCCTAAGAATTGTTTTCATCATACCATCAAAGAGTTCGACTCTATTTTACAGTTTCATAAAAAAATCTACATGGGAAAAGGGTGCAACTAAAGTAAACTCCAGTTAGACTAAATTTTACCAAAAGTACTGACATAACTCACTGAAGCCCACATCACTCTGTTTCAAATATTGCTAAGATTCATTAGTACATTTTAGAGTGTACATTCAACAACCTAATGCAGTCAACCAATTACCTAATTTTCCATTCGTTAAGCAAAGTCTTGATTTTCTTGGCGAAGACGTTGTGTTTTGCTTCTTGAATCATGTTCCGTCTCAACTCGAAGTCCTCTTCAAGGAGCGGGTCTGGGGCATGGTTGTGAGGTTGAGAATGGACTAGTAGATTTGTGGCTAATGAAACATTGGCAGTACCAAAACAGCCCAAGCCAGTCTTCCTGTACAAACGGCAGCGCAGCCGAGCACGAGAATTTCGTACTTCCCGCACATTGTAGAAGTAACCATCACCACAATGGAAAATGAGGGAACCCTCTTGTCGACCAGCAAATGCCTGCACAGGCCTGCCTGCCATAGTCAACAAATGTATCACTGCAAACAGAAAAGGTACAAACTATCAAGTTCTCAACCCATCCAAGATGCTACTTCGAAAAGCGAATATATGTCACAACCCAACCTTCTTGAAGGCAGTCAGTAGCACGTCAGTCTTTGCAATAGAACAGCAACTAGCCGCCACAGGAAACTAACAACGGCAGTAATGGTTGAAGTCGCGCATCCGTCGTAAAATAAATCAAAACTTCCCAAAATAACCAGGCCTGGACTCCACGAAGCGACAAACTTCAGTGCAAAAGACAAAAGCCATATCTAAACATGTTTCTGCGCCGAGTACGGTTTGGAACACCATCCAGCATCCATGTCGAACACTGAAAGGCGCCGTTATTCGCAGTGCAGTGTCGTCTGTCTGTTGTCAGACTGTTTATACTTGGAGGAACCTTTTCCTCTCAAGGTTTATCACTGTCGTGCTGATGTGACTGCAACACCGCATGCGTCTTTAACATGTTAAACTGATTTGTTTCCCCTTTCGTAAGTGGCCTAAGGAAGTCACCCCATCCAAGGTCAAGCTTTGATGAGAGCAGAATGAAAAGGAAAAAACGGGGGGGGGGGGGGAATTTGGCCCCAGTTGTTGATACTGTTTTGAGACCGATGAATAAGGATTTCATTGACATGTTATGATTGTAAAGACTGTTGAAACTTATATTTCACACGACCTGCACTGCCGTTATCAATAATAAATTAGATTAATACCCGACTCAACTGTTAATGTCACTCCATTAACTTCCCACTGGTACAATCAAAGATTCTTAAGTGTTCTTGCACCAGAACAAGCAGCTAATGGAGTCACTTCACCATATCTATGATCGGCAGTCTTCGTTAATCTCATTTTAAGACAAAAAAATTAATTTGATAATACAGAAGTGGCCATGAGAGAAAAAGGAAAAATGGAGACAAGGAGTCATGTTCAGAACAATTATGTTTTATTGAACCATAATGAATATGGAACAAAATCACACAAACCAGACCAACTTAAACCTTGAAACAAGACAAAAATGAGAGTGGTCAGATCCAATCAAAATACTAAGCGTAAGGAACGCAAGTCATTTAAAGCAAACAATAGAAAAAGAAGAGTTGTCAGATCCAATTGAGATAAGCTTAAGGAATACAAGTCATTAAAAACATACAAGACAAAAATGAGAGTGGTCAGATCCAATCAAAATACTAAGCGTAAGGAACGCAAGTCATTTAAAGCAAACAATAGAAAAAGAAGAGTTGTCAGATCCAATTGAGATAAGCTTAAGGAATACAAGTCATTAAAAACACACAAGACAAAAATGAGAGTGGTCAGATCCAATCAAAATACTAAGCGTAAGGAACGCAAGTCATTTAAAGCAAACAATAGAAAAAGAAGAGTTGTCAGATCCAATTGAGATAAGCTTAAGGAATACAAGTCATTAAAAACACACAAGACAAAAATGAGAGTGGTCAGATCCAATCAAAATACTAAGCGTAAGGAACGCAAGTCATTGAAAGCAAACAATAGAAAAAGAAGAGTTGTCAGATCCAATTGAGATAAGCTTAAGGAATACAAGTCATTAAAAACACACAAGACAAAAATGAGAGTGGTCAGATCCAATCAAAATACTAAGCGTAAGGAACGCAAGTCATTGAAAGCAAACAATGAAAAAAGAAGAGTTGTCAGATCCAATCAAGATAAGCTTAAGGAATACAAGTCATTAAAAACACACAAGACAAAAATGAGAGTGGTCAGATCCAAACGAATTGAGCTTAAGGAATGCAAGTCATTAAAAACGCACAAGACATGAGAGTAGTCATATCCAATCAAAATACTGAGCGTAAGGAACACAAGTCATTAAAACAAATCACAGGAAGCAAAGTGGCGAGTGACATAGAAAAACAAATTAACTTTCTTAAAAGAAAGGAAAAGTACAAAAATGTTCATTCAGAACATTGCTTTAAAACATCAAAAAAATAATTTTGAACATTTAAACATGAACATGGAATAAAATCAAGTAAACAACAAAACCAATGTAAATTTTCACAAGAAAAAAATATAACATTAGTACGATTATATCAAACTAAGATATAAGCTTAAGAACTAGAACTCATTAAAAGAGTGGTAGATCAAATAGAGACTAGGTTAAGAAATACAACTCAATTTAAGAAAATTCAGCAACAGGGAATGATCAACAGAACAGATCTACAGGTATAGCGGGTTCACTCTGTCGGGGTCAAAATCGCACCCACAGCTGGGACAAGTCTTCGTTTCCCGGTCCTTTTGGCCCTCCACATTCATCCACGTGGACAGGCACTGTTCATGAAACATATGCCCACAATTTGTGTTAAGCATCTTACCAGAAGCCACGTCTTTGCAAATTGGGCACAAGGTTGGCCCAGAAGCAGGAGCTTTTGCCTTGGGAGGCCTTCCTCTCTTCTTTGGAGCACTAGTGGTAGTACTCGCAGCCTTCGGTTTCGCGGCAGGACGCTTCTTCGTACTAGGCAAGTACTCTGGGTCATTCTTATCGACTTCAGGCCTCTCAGCATGAGACCTACGGAAGTCTGGGGAAAGAGACCTAGATCTGTGACGGACAGCAGCCGAGCGAGCACTGCCATTGGGTCCGCCCAGAAAAGAAAACCGACGAGGGGGAGAAGATGGGCGTGCTCCTGAACGTCGATCATTTGACTGGCATCTCCTTCTCGAGGGTGGAGACTGTGATCTGGAGCGAGCCCTGCTGCCAGCAGAGTGCCTCGACTGGAACCAACTTCGAACTGGAGGTGAAGGACTCCTCCTCCTCTTTGAAGATGAAGGGCCTGGAGATGGTGACTTCGAAGGCGGCCTGCTGGCAGCTGCAGAAGCAGAAGTTCTGCCCAAGCGCTGTCTCCAGGAGGGAAGGGGTGATCGGCTCCTCCTTCCATCCATGAAACTGGCACCTGCAGATGGGGATGGTGACTTGGAACGGGGCCTGCTGGCAGCTGCAGAAGCAGAAGTTCTGCCCAAACGCTGTCTCCAGGAGGGCAGGGGTGATGGGCTTCTCCTTCCATCCTTGAAACTGGCACCTGCAGATGGGGATTGCGACTTGGAACGGGGCCTGCTGGCAGCTGCAGAAGCAGAAGTTCTGCCCAAACGCTGTCTCCAGGAGGGCAGGGGTGATGGGCTCCTCCCTCCATCCATGAAACTGGCACCTGCAGATGGGGATGGTGACTTGGAACGGGGCCTGCTGGCAGCTGCAGAAGCAGAAGTTCTGCCCAAGCGCTGTCTCCAGGAGGGCAGGGGTGATGGGCTTCTCCTTCCATCCATGAAACTGGCACCTGCAGATGGGGATGGTGACTTGGAACGGGGCCTGCTGGCAGCTGCAGAAGCTGAAGTTCTGCCCAAGCGCTGTCTCCAGGAGGGCAGGGGTGATGGGCTTCTCCTTCCATCCATGAAACTGGCACCTGCAGATGGGGATGGTGACTTGGAACGGGGCCTGCTGGCAGCTGCAGAAGCAGAAGTTCTGCCCAAGCGCTGTCTCCAGGAGGGCAGGGGTGATGGGCTTCTCCTTCCATCCATGAAACTGGCACCTGCAGATGGGGATGGTGACTTGGAACGGGGCCTGCTGGCAGCTGCAGAAGCTGAAGTTCTGCCCAAGCGCTCTCTCCAGGCGGGGGATGTTGAGCTTCTTCCAGGACTTGGGTTGGAAGCCAGGAACGAGTCTGGAGCCCCAATGGTTGATAACGCCCTCTTCTTAGGGCCAGCCAAGCGAGCTGGAGGAGACAGAGACCTCGAGCGGTGTCTCAGCGGCTGGGTATCCACTTTGAACACTGGACGAGGAGACTCTTCTTGGAGCCAAGAATAGTCGGGACGTGGAGACCTGGATGGAGAGGGCGTTATGTTCCCCGCAGTGGGCTCATCCATGAAGATTATGTCTGGAGATGGGGACCTAGCCCTTGGAGCAGGGTGAGCTGCGGCTGACAGCCTCTGCACGAGTGAAAAGAGATCTGAAACAGAAGAACACAGAACATAAGATACAGAAGTTCAAACTTTCTGTCACTTTTTTTTTCCCAGGACCCAATGGTCAAAAGTTTAAATTTGGTTAAAATTTGATCAATGGTAGATAAGTTTATATCCAAGGTTCAAACCGTGAACTCCCATAAGCTTTTGAGTTAGAGGTTTATGTAAACCTTTGGTCAATGCTCCCAAATTAATCCCAAAGAGATCCACACTTATAAAGCACAATTTAAAAGAATGACTAAGATGTAAGCAGAGAAGTCAGAAAGCTCTCACTTCAACGTACCTTCAGCTCGCACACACACCATGTTGACTGAGGCTGGCATTCCTTCAAATTTGAGTGGCAGGCTGCAAGGCACAGCGACATCAAGAGGAGCGGCTGGTGCAGCAACACTGTAAAAAACAATTTGTTAAATATTGTGTCTTAACAAGGCTAACAATTTGGGTATTTGGCAAGAAGCTGCGGAGAAGTTACTAAATGAAAAGCAGCGGTGACCAGTCCGCAATTGATAAATTATGAGCCATTGACAAACACAAACAGCAGCTTATAAATCTCCACCATCAACAAGCAGGAAGCATTGAAACCCATCTTTGGATAATGGAGGGTTCCTCCGGAAAAGATTGTAACAATTAATTATTGAAGAAACAAAGTAAATTATTTGTGAACTTGTAAGGCCCTCCTGCACATTGAGAACACTTCGTGTAAAAAGGTTTTGAGACCGTTTCTAAGTAACCAATTGATAAATAAGCAGGGTCCTAACAAAACAGCACAGCAAATGAGTTTCAAAACAGAATTTTATTTACCAGTTAACGGGAGCACCAGGTCTCTCCACTGTGGCAGAGACTGTGGAAGCAGGGGCGCTCGCAGGTGTGGCAGCCACTGTAGCAGCAAGGGCGCTCGCAGCTGTGGCAGCGGCTGTAGGAGCAGGGACACCCCTGTTCTCGACTGGGTCAGCAACACTGAAAAAACAAGAAAAAACAACAGAGGTCAAATACTACATTGTAACAAACAGCGAACGACTGTTAACTCCTACAAAAATGGATGTCTCTTTCACAGTAAGTCAAGACAGGAGAGTATTTATTCGACATTCAATGTATAACAAATTAACGCAAATGAAAGAAGATGTACATTGTCCTTGATGAAACAGGCAGAAGGCCCTCCTGTACATTGAGAACACTTCGTGTAAAAGGTATTGAGACCGTTTCTAAGCTACCAATTGATAAATAAGCAAGGTCCTAACAAAACAGCACAGCAAATGAGTTTCAAAACAGAATTTTATTTACCAGTTAACGGGAGCACCAGGTCTCTCTACTGTGGCAGCGACTGTAGAAGCAGGGGCACTCGCAACTGTGGCAGCCACTGTGGAAGCAGGGGCGCTCGCAGGTGTGGCAGCCACTGTGGAAGCAGGGGCGCTCGCAGGTGTGGCAGCCACTGTAGCAGCAAGGGCGCTCGCAGCTGTGGCAGCGGCTGTAGGAGCAGGGACACCCCTGTTCTCGACTGGGTCAGCAACACTGAAAAAACAAAAAAAAAAAACAGAGGTCAAATACTACATTGTAACAAACAGCGAACGACTGTTAACTCCTACAAAAATGGATGTCTCTTTCACAGTAAGTCAAGACAGGAGAGTATTTATTCGAAATTCAATGTATAACAAATTAACGCAAATGAAAGAAGATGTACATTGTCCTTGATGAAACAGGCAGAAGGTGTATAAATTCATGCTAATGGCTTCTCCACTTTAAAGTTATAGCAACCATTTATTGGAGACAGAAAGTTCCAAGTTTATTATTGTTTATAAACAGTGTCTGCCAAGAGAGGAGACAAAAATAAAGAATTAAACTTAGAGGGCTTAGCAAAGAATTTAACTCGTTACGCAACGGATGAAGTGCAGCCAAAAAAATATTAGATCATAAATACAATACAGTCTAACATGCATAACGAAACAGCTGTTATACTAACCTGTGATGGGATGCACTTCTCTCCCGTTCCATCCTCTCCCGCTGCATCCTCTCCTCTGCAATTCTTGCCTGCGCCTCCAGGCGTCGCCGCCTAAGCTCCTCCATACCGATATCCATTCTGAAACAACAAAAATTTCAAGTTAGAACTACAACTTCGATGACATGCTTAACAAGGAGCACCAAAAGCAACTGAACACATTTGAGTGAAGTATTTTCAAGTGAGTACCACAAAAGTTGGTGCTACTCCACTTATTAAAAAGGGGAACCAGAAACCAAAGCAACACATTGGAAAATGGAAACTTGGGAAAAAAACAGGTCCTACTGAATACATAACTTGATTCAAAAGTGTACTTTCTTGGACCTGAAGTCAAAACATGCCACATTGGCCGAAATCCAACCTCTCACTCCGTGTGAGCAGAGGCAGTACAGATGGTAAGCTAGGAACACAAAGCAAAATTGTGACAGATTTGGTTATAATCTTCGTCTGTGTGCGAGGTTACGGTCTACTTCTGCCAAAATGCCATCTTTCGACTTCCAGTCCAATAACCATTGAAATAACGTGAGACCCGCTTTCAAAATTCATTAACAATAAAAGAGCGAGTAGGTGGATCATGATAAAACAAACGTGCACAGCTGGAACGAGTGCACATCTACCATCCCCTTGCCCAAGAAGAACAGTGGTTGAAGGCGTGGATCCGAGAAACACAGGTGACTTCGTACCAAAGGGGCCGACTCCGCCAAAAACTGGGTCAATTTTCACTCAAGCCTGAAATCCGCTCAACGCGCACGCACTTCCTCAGCAATGGCGAAACAAACGTGGCCGAAACCGCGTCCGCACCACGGAATTAGCCGCGTTTGCTTTCTCAGTGAGAACGCAAATGCAAAATGGGGGCCCTAACCTGACCGCAAGCAGGACGTTCGATATAAAACGCCCACCCAAAAGTTTGATGCAAAAAAAAAACACGACAGGAATGCATAAGAATGTGAACAGATTGCCCCGAGCCACATGCTTCGAAACCACTCGAACGGCGCAGTGGAGCACGCCAAGAGGCATCGATTTCGAATGAACGCACCGGGCAACGATGCACCGATGAGCGCGAATGGACGGCAAACTTCAACTCATTGACGAGAAGAAATAAGCAGGCCCACTAAACATGAGGCTCCCATTGAACAGCTTAATGAATGTACCTTTTGACACACACAACAAGCGGGCTCACTTGGATAACCTCAATAATTAGTAGTTCAGAATTAAATGAAACGGGACGACTAGATCCACGAGATGATGAAAGCGAAGTTAAGGGAGGATCGGTGATCAAGGAAACTAGACGCTGTGCCCCAAAATGTTAAAGATCGCTCATTAAGCAGCAGATTACAAAAGCATCTTACCTCGACCACGCGCTTTCACAGAATGAAGGAGAGGAGGAAGTTCACTGAAAGGGGACCCTCAGTCGGAAGCGGAAGAGTTACGTGCGTTCTGAAGGTACCAACTGTTGCGGACCATGGCGTCCTTCGAGCACATCTGTCAAATCAGAAAGCCAGAACTCAAATGCACAGCGAGATACTAGTAATAATAAACTGGACATACTTAAATGCATGTATAATTTTTACGCGCCGGGACAAATACAAAAAAAAATTAGCTTCGTCCCGGGACGATTGGCAATCCTGCAATCCACATGCGACTGCGACGTGCGACCGCGGCAGCCACGCGCTGCTAGCGCGCCAAGCGATACAAACGTGCTACGAGGACGTGCTACCGACCCCGCCGTCTTATGCGGCGGTTTGGGCATTGGCAACGGAAGGGACCACATTATACTTGGCACAGGAGAGTCTAATCTAACAGTGAATTTTATTCACGCCTGTAAATTAAAAAACTAGAGCGATGGCAAAAACTAAGACCCCATCAGACTGTCTTATTTTTGGAAGCTCACTAGAAAGGAACTAGGAACTAAGAAAAAAAAAAACAATTAATTTAAAAAAGAAATTACCTGATTTACAATTTCTGACTGGTAACGTACACCACTTTCAGGAGATGACACAAATAATAATAATTGATTTCACCTTAAAGCTTTCTGTTTTCAAGACATGTTTCCAAGTTGAGGATCAGTGAAATGAGTGCTAGATTACTGAATGGGTTTCATTTTAATATGAGGAAAGTTTGACGCTGCACAGGTGGCTATGCGAGATGGGTGATGAGAGCACATACAAGGTGAATGAAACACACATACTTCATAACACAGCCACATATTACATATAAAAAAAGCCCAATGGAAAGCTGAGGGCCAAGATAACTTCGACAGGTAAACATAAGAAACATTGAAACAAACATGCCCTAGAGCTCTATTAACACAGGTCAAAAAGGAATGTAACAAGATGTTCGTTTTCAAGCTAGCCCTGAATGTTGTTGGACAAAATTAGGGCAGACAACACTCGGTTTGAAAAGAAACTCAGAGTCCACACCAAATAAAAATACAAAGGACAAATGATTGGGAGCTAGTGCATCTTCTGGTAAAGACAGTTAAAATATCTAAATTATAAATGTACTGTTGAAGGCAGGTGAATCTTTTCCACAAGCAAAAGTACTCAAACAGACAAGAAACATGGTGATGAAAAAGCAAATTGATGAACAATGATCAAAACCTTACACAATACATTATTCTGATTCATGTCAGCCCACTGCTTGCCTTCGGCCACTTTCATTCAGTTAAACTGGAATCCAGTGGAGGTTCAGCTTGAAACAGGGTGAAATGCTAATGTTTCAAATTCATTATTGTAACAATACAATATAAAATTTTAAAATGCCTTACAGGCCAACAAAAACTTGAAGTAGCAACAAACTCACACACAATACAACCAAAACAAGATTGGACAAGAATAAAACACAAGCACACTTCACTTTAAAAAAAAATTAGTACAAAGCAGAAATTGTAGACACCATGCTAAAGGGAATAATCGACTAAAACTTCTGAAACACTCTATTGGTGCACAAACTATGGTGGTTTGACCTTCCCCTCCATGATCTTACTCGGTCTGATTGAGGACCATGGCCTCCCTGAGCTGCGAACCTCAGACTGTGTCTGTACAACTTGGCATACCTCTTGTGACTATTCACAATGTGGTGGGATAGAGCGTCCAACCCAGGCTTGCTAACGTGAAAGGCAGATGCACATCCAGGGCACTTAACTATTGGGAAGGCTGATTTCTTCTGAATGCCCTCCCTCTGTGACACTAGGGTAAGAGGCATTACATCAGGATCATGTTCAAGTTCGTCTTTTATCTCCTGTTTGATAACGTGCAAAGAAACTTCCTCCTCCACCTGCAAACAGCACAAAAAAAAACAAACTTCATACTGAAATCTAACCCAGAACCTCTGTATCATACAGTAAAAGTGTACAGAAAAATACTCTCATTAGGGAAAGGGACCAAAAAATAAAATAATGCATTAGTTTTGGAAACAGGGGTTGCTGGTTGGAAAGATACGAGAGTTGACATAACGCAACAAAGTTCTTCCTCAAAAATTTCCAAGGTGAACTTGAATGAATTCCTTCAGTCTTTCGAGAACCATTGCTAAAAGGTATATAACACTGGCTACAACTAAAACAATTAAGCTTCGTTTCTGACAAGACAACCACTCTTTCCATCCATTTGAACACTAAAAAATTCATGACAGGTCCCTGCAGAGATGATTTTAAGAACACAGGATGTAAAAGGTAAGTTGCTTTTGATTAAAATGGAATGGGAAATGACACATCCAAGAAAATTAAAGAAGAAAAAAGACAGAGGGTATTGACAAGACTTATGGAAACGTACATCGTACACACTCAGTTGTGATGCAGCTGTTTCGACGTCTTTGTGGCCTCCTGATCTGCCTTTCACCAACTCAGCAGCCACAGTCTCCATCCTACAGACAATAACATATTAATACTGATACATGTATATATATGAACTTGAGAATAAGACAGGAGCACCACTTACCCAATATTATTTGGTTGAAAAATTGACTTTGATGTATACTGTTGACCTGACTCATCTCCAACTCCATAACTACTGAGGCCAGCGAAGTATGTAGCGACAGGCTCATCAGATTCAACCTGAGGAGACAGCAAAAAATTTACGCTTGACATGATTGAATGACTTAACATTGAGGACCAACAGCAGCACTTACACCAAAGAGCACTCGAGAAGATAATGTGTTTACTTTCAAATTCCAAGAACCAAAGTCTCCCATAGTGCAAAACGTTTTGTAAACAAACAGCCCGAGAAGGTTCATCACTAAAGACTGAAAAGATTTGTCAAATCTAGCCGGGATTTTTAACCTGAGAAAGAATCAAAACACATAAGACGTCATCAAAGTACGACCAAAGCCTCACTTGGCAGAAACCAGCAACATACCAAACTTTGTTTGTATTCTCAAAGGGGACTCCCCTCTCCTCATGTGGGAAGCCCTTCACTACATGCCAGACCAAGTTTGTTTGAATTGGAGCATGAAGAAGGCATGGGCTGGCAGTGCCTATCTTAATGCTGAGATCTTGGCTGAAGAAGCTGATGTAGGGCTTCACAAAATGCCAAGCACTAAGCCCTATCATATAGAGGCTTTCATTGACATTCCATTCCTTGACACAGTCCAGATAAACGATCGGAAGACGGGCGCATTTCTCTTCAAAGATTTTTAAAGCAGATGAACCTTCTTCTGTTAAAAGTGCAATGAGCTTTCCAACTCGATGGTATGGTTTACATTGTGGACAGCAGGCCGTTAAATGCCCACCAAATCGGAAGTTTCTTGAATCCTCCACATTACTGTAAAACTGCTTGAGGAGACTGCAAAAAGAAAAGGAAGAACAATAAGATTGGCGTCAGTACACAGAGCTATGTCATCCTACAACAGACAGCCAACACTTCACAGGTTATGATGAACAGCTTCAACAGGTGCGATACGACTTTCGCCCGCCACTTACGATACAAGGAATAATGACAAGGATTGAAAGAGCAAGACCAGAGAAAAGAGCAGATAGCATTCTGAGTGACTGTTTCCGTAACGTAGAATGATTCGAAACGAAAATGGTTGGATCTTTATTACCAGCGAACCGCTCCGTCCGTACTTACCAACAGGCTTCCTTTGCGTTATCCATGCAGACGTAACAAAACACAAATGCGGTAACTAAAGGCCGCTTGACAAATACGTATCTTTTTACACACGTGTATTCACAAATATTAAATGTTTAATGAACAGTTAAATTCATTATTGTCTTGCCAACGACGTAGGCTTTGGCTTGCACAAGGCTTGCATCACATTGATCGCATTCAGGGTCGAAACGCTGCTTGCAGAGAGGCTACAAGAGAAGTGCTGCGACTGGTATGAGAATTATCGCGACGCACGTTCCGCAACCTAACCTAGAGTCCCAAAGGCCCCTATAGGACTCTACTCACTCTACTCCAATCCAAGACCTTCGACATATTCGCTGGAGAGCAGAAACTTTCGGACAATCAAATCCTCATGCTGACTGGCCTTGTCTTGGTTCGTACATTAAAAAATTACAATAAAAAATATTATAATTAAAAATGGTAATGATGATGATTGTGACCATCATTATTTTTATTTATTTTATTTTCTCGATAAAAACAATTTATTTAGAGCAACATATCTATTTTGAAATAATTCTGCTTTATTTCAGGAAATAAAAGAAATGCATTTAGGCACATTTAAAAAATAATACTATCATTTTCGTAGGTTGTATCCAACAAATTGATTAAGTCAGATTTTATTTATTGAATCATATTTAATTTTATTTAATTCCATTTAATTTAAGAAAAGGTCGAAAATAGGGGGGGGAGCTCTAGGAGGGGGGAGCTCTAGCACTGACCCGTTCTGTTTACCAGAAATATACGAATCTTTCATTTTTTTAAGTTTCGCAGTGTTTGGATTTAATTTAGTGTTTAGTATCTGTCTTTGATTACTGTTTATCACTGTTAAACATATGACAAATGATTCATAACTTTCGAGAAATGACCATGAAAAAGGTGTAGTACTGTACATTTATGTTGTAACTGAACGTCATGATTCATTGGTAAGGTTGGTGGGGGCACGGCCTGGACGTACCCCCGTCGGGACGTACCCCCCTGATTTTCTATTATTTAATTTTTAATTAATTGAATAAATATAATAAGCCGATCCTTTTGGAAAATGTTCCAGATTAATCCAAAAATATTCAGAAATATTCCCAAAATATTTTGAAATATCCCAGAATATTTTAGAATATTTTAGAATATTTTTTCCCTAGAAATTATTCCTCTGCTGGGGCAAACTCTTGTGTGGAAATAATCGGAAGAATAAATTATTATCGTCCCCTAGCGGAGGCTATGCAGGGCCGCACGTGGAATTTCTCATAGCGGGCCGTCGTGCTAAGTAGCCTCGGTGCGGTGCTGAGTAGATGCATATTCACATTGCGTACAAGCAGAAGAAGTTTTTGTTTACAACTTAAGGGGGCTCATACATGTTAAACACACTTTGTAAAAAAATTTTTTTTGATGTAGATGGATTAAGATTTTACAATTTCTGTGTTAAAACCCTTTTAGATAATTGAGTAAGCTTCATTTTGGCTTAAAGGAAAGTGACTTTGGACATTTTTTGGAGATTTAGTCGAAACGTTTAAAATTTTGGTTCTCGTAAGATTTTGTTCGCATACTTGCTCAGATCTGTGGGGAAAAAATCAGGGAGACTCATCCCTAGTAGTGTCATAGAATTGACTACAATGGGCTTTATATCTGCAATAGTTTTCAAGAAAAAAAAATAAAAACAATTTTTTGTTAAAAAATTTGTTCAAAAAATCGTTAAAAAAATTGTTTTTATTTTTTTTCTTGAAAACTATTGTAGATATAAAGCCCATTGTAGTCAATTCTATGACACTACTAGGGATGAGTCTCCCTGATTTTTTCCCCACAGATCTGAGCAAGTATGCGAACAAAATCTTACGAGAACCAAAATTTTAAACGTTTCGACTAAATCTCCAAAAAATGTCCAAAGTCACTTTCCTTTAAGCCAAAATGAAGCTTACTCAATTATCTAAAAGGGTTTTAACACAGAAATTGTAAAATCTTGATCCGTCTACATCAAAAGAAATTTTTTACTAAGTGCTTTTAACATGTATGAGCCCCCTTAAAAAAAAAACAAAGTCCGCGGCAATGCCTAACAGTACATATTTGTTCAAAGAAAGTAACTATCTCTTGGATATTTGAGTTGAATATCGATAGCTGCAGTGTCCGTCGTCAGCCGTTCTCCAACAGCCAGCACTGTTAACCTTTTCGTCGCTCTGTTGCTCTCCATCGCCTTTCGTCGAGAACCATCGCCTCGTCTTTGTTGGCAAGTATCCTTATCAGTCCAGTTTTCTTTCGGGCACTTAGAGGTGCTCAATCAATTTAATTTTAAGCGCTGTGCTTAGTTGCTTTGCCCTGTTGATTTGGTTACCGTCACATTCCATTCGGGCTTAGGTTATGAATCACTTGTTTTGTTTTAAAACGTCACTTCGACACCAAAATGCACTCACCACTAGACCCATTAGTATCGACGCTACAAATATTCTCTTGTCATTGTGACACTGTGCGTGAAGTGGAAGTTTCTTTTCTTGTGTTTAGCTCTTAGTTTGGACTGCTTGAGTCATTAAGATGCAGTGTAGAAAAATTAAATGAAGGATTCATCATGTTCTGTCTTTTTTAGTGTGGCTGATTCTGTCTGCTTGAAGTTTTGAAGCCGATTGCTTACTACATGCCATGGTTCTGCGTTCTAAACCTGTCTCTTCTGAGATTCGACTCAACGTATGAATTAGAAGGTAATGTATCCCACTGCCTTTCCACCAAGTAATCGTGTTTACCAGTTAGTTTTCAACCAAAGGTTTTATTTCCTATTTAGACTATTGTCAATTCCGTGATGGTCTACATTTGTTTCCTGTCATTAATGGAGTCACTTTGCACTTTGAATAATCGCATTGTTTGTTTTTTCAACCAATGCATGTTTGACGGTGAAACTGTGGCAGCTATTTTAGTTAATTGTGGTTAATCCGAATCACAACAGTGCTTGACTGAATTTATTTGGAGTTCTGGCAGGGTCCAGCTTTGCACCAGCACCAGCTTCGTATTCTCATCCTTCTCATATGTTGACTTTTTCTCCTGTCATGTTCCAGGACCCACCCTTCCCTGCTTTGCACCACTCAACATTCAATTATCCACATGGGGGTAATTGAATTATCCACATGGGGGTAATTGGAGTCTGTGGATGCACACCTGTGCAGTGGATGTTCTCTGTAACAATTGATGACTCACCTGCTGTTGCTCCTGGTCATCCTTAAATGTTTCATGTGCTGTATGAGTGTCACACGGGCACAAACCTGGTCAAGTTTCAAAGTCTCATATTACATCAACTTCCTTGCTTGTTAAGAATGTGAAGTTTCTAAATTTTCCATCACAAAAGTACATGGTATGTTGTGGAGCAGTATTGGGTGTGTGAGTTGTGTTTTTGTCATGCTTTTGTCAAATACATTTATTAAAAATTTGGCCCAAAGATGTACGTTTAGTCAATCATTTATCAAACGCCCAAATGTCTGAACGAGTTCATCAAGGTAGTTGTCGCCAAGGCTCCCAGAATTAGAATGACAAATTGATTCGTGTTAAGCTTTACTCATTTTTAGGAGTTGCACACAGTTAAAGGACAACTGGCGAGCACCATGACACATTGAAATAAACTAGTGACTATAGTTCTGAGTTTCAAAAAATGAACTCTGAGTGATTAATAAAAATGGAGGTCCTAGGGCGGAAGAAGACCTATTTCTGCTCCACTGTAGCCTCAAACAAATAAATTTTGGTGATGAGAAGGTGGAATAAAATTTAAGGTAAACCATTTGAATTAATATACAATTTTTATTGTACCTAAGCAAACTGACATCATGTAAAATTATTACTAATTAGTATTGTAAAACAACAACTGTTGTCAGAGGTGATAGCACTTTAGAGATCAATTACAGCTTGCATTTGCATGAGTGAAACAGATCAGTCATCATCGGAATCACTTGAGTCACTGGATTCATCATTACTTGAGTCACTGGATTCATCATTTTCATTGTTTCCAATGCGAAGACCATGATTTAATCCTGCCTGTATAGTGTATGACACACTATGGAGAAACCTTGCTGGGGTGATTTCATTCCTTATAAGAAGGTTTGACAGTCTTGTTATTGTTGCATCATTTGCAGCAGCCCTCCATCTTCTTGCCCCATTGACTGTACCACCAGCTTCGACGGCTAATAAGTCACTGTAAGACAAGTGTTCTGACTGAACAAATCCACCTGTAATAAAGGAGCTGTGTTATAAAAGCATGAAGAAAAGTTTGGTTTGTTGATGTTAATAGCAAAAACGGTAACTGGGCAAATTTATATTCCCAAGAGCATGACTTTTGTCAGAAAGCTGTCCCATCACAAGCAGTTTAAACAGGCCCTTGTCAAAAATTCAGATTCTTTTTAAGGTCAAAAATTATGTGAGATGAACATTGACAGCAAAATTCAACCTTGAACTTAATTAATTGGGATAATAAACCATTTCATACCAATTAAGCGCCAGGCATTTGGTCTGTTCTGAGGAACCAAGTTCCCCAACATGTGGTTATCACTTTCTGACATGTTGTTAGTAAGGGAGAGTGGGGTAATTCCGGACACGGGGTAATTCCGGACACTTCGATTTTCACTGGGTTTGAGTGAAGATAACTCAAAAGCCCGCCTAATAGAGGAAGATAATCAGTTTAAAAGGAGAATTCCAAATCGCCAAAGTAGGAGGTCAAACCGTTTGCCTGTGGTCGCTTCACGAAATTTGAGTACCATCAAAAATAGGCAAACGCTGCATCCTTCCCTCGTATTTCCATGTACTTATCGTACCTTACCGTCAAGTTCAGTCCCATGACTAAAATTTTATCATATTATATGGTCATTGGACTTTACTTTGGCATTTCGGGAGTGCTCGTATGGCTCGCCGTTTTCTTTCAGTTGAACATCAAAAGTTTTCACTACCTGTGGGGTAAATCCGGACAATAAGGGTTATTTTCTTCAATTTCCCGCATAATGTTAAGGTAGTGGGTTCAAAATTGTGGACATGCATCCCCACCGTTAAGAAGGATAAAGAAAGAACGAAAATTAGCATTGCAGCTATGTTTAAGAGCTTTACTCAAGACAGTGTTGTCAATTCAGGGGTTTTGATAGAAATTATTCCTTATAATGTGCTTTGAGTAATAATCAAACACTTCAGTTCGCAGCAAATGTCCTTGAACGCCTTCTAAAAGCATGCCTCACATCAAAACAAGCGAAAGTAAGCTCGAGTAGTGTCAAATTTTAAGGTCGTCCGGCATTGCCCCATAGGTCGTCCGGAATTACCCCAGCCTGGGGCAATTCCGGACACGTGCAGGACTTTTGTTAGGCGCCTATATCTCCCTAACCGTTGCCGAGATTTGGCTTTCATGTATACCGTTTTGAAGGTAAAGGTCCATACTTCACTCTCCTGTCATAACATTTAACCTAAGAAGCATATTCAAGCTCAAAGACCAAAAAGAAAAAAAACGTCCGGAATTACCCCACTCTCCCTTACGGTCTGGTTGGTTGAACACTGACAACTCGTGCCTACGAGGCAACCACTCTCGACGGAAGTAGTCAAATAACGGTCCCAGAGGGTCACTCCAACCAGACGCCACAACTTCTTCCCAGATATCATCAACGCCGTTTTCAATGAGCGCTGCAGGAAGTAAGGGAGCTCCGCAAAGACATCTTATGAAATCCAACACAATT
>NW_023144634.1:391238-498401 GCF_012932325.1 Thrips palmi
AAGCCCCACCCGCAGAACTACCTGAAGGCCTGCCTCAAACTCCGCCTGAAACTCCACCTGAAACTCCACCTGAAGCCCCAGCTGTTGAAGTGGCCGACCCACCTCAGACGGCCCAAGAGGCGGAAGGGCGTGTTGGTGAAGTGGCTGATGACGCAGCAGAACCTGTGCTAGGTAGCTAAGTATTCTGTGTGAGAGCCATGCGGTGTATTTAAATGAAATAATGGCCTTAATTTGTCGGTCTTTGCTGGTAAAATTCTCTTCCGTTAAGTTTCACTGCCATATTTCAAGTTGGTTATAAGTCACAGTAGATCAATGCGGGATGTTTTATACTTCGTCAAATAGAGTTCTTGCGCAACAATGTTTTAGACACCGGTCTAATATTTTCATGGTGTTTTCTGACCTTTCCAGATCAATCAGCAAGAAGCCTCTCAATGGTGCGCAATGGCTTTGGCGCTGGCAGTCCAGTGTTCATCTGCATCAACGCTGGAGATTTTGCAGGTATGACATTACCTTTAAGGAACAATAGGTAATATTTACTTTTCCGCTTTCTCTTATTGTATTTTTTCTCTTTGTTTAATCTTCTAACCCTTGAACCCTCAGCCAAAGCCTAGAATTGGATATTTATACTCTTTGTGGAATTTTGATGGCTGAAAGTTGTGGTTCTGAGCTAGTACTTTTTTTTTACAATGTTACTCACTTTAATATTTCTTAAAAATTTCTTGCTTGGTGCATAATTATAAGGGTTAATTAAGCAAGGCCTATCTGCTTATATTATAACCAGTCATACTTTTACTGTTAGTGTTCTTTGGAATACTTATAAGTTGTTTTAAAAGGTTTTATTTAAGGTATTTTGAAGTCTTATATGCTCACTTTATAAAGTAAAACTAGATAGCATTTACAATTAAGCTGCGGCATAAGAATCTTTTGCACATTTTCACTTCAAGGTTACAAATTGAAACACCTCAACAAAAGCTAATTTAAAATCTTAACTCAAACTCCCAAGTGAAGTAAAACTTATTTAGATGTCAGATTGTAGCACCACCTCAATTGTATGGTTTTGTTTTCTTGGCAGGCATGCTGCAGACTTTTATGCAGACCATGGTGAGGCAGACTGTCCCTGCCCTTGCTCCGCCTGACAGCCAGCTACAACCTGCTGGCCCATCATCTGCTAGGATTGGTCCTCAGGCCAGCATCAGTCCTATTCCTGACCCTGATAGAGATGCTGGGCCTGCAAGGAGTCCTCCTCGGGCCAACTTGAGTCCTGATCGTGGTCGAGATGCTGAGCCATCATCTGCCAGGTCATCTGCTGGTCCTCGTCAGCCCAACATCAGTCCTAGTCCTGACCCTGATAGAGATGCTGGGCCTGCAAGGAGTCCTCCTCGGGCCAGCTTGAGTCCTGACCGTGGTCGAGATGCTGAGCCACCATCTGCCAGGTCATCTGCTGGCCCTCAGTCCAGCATCAGTCTTGATGCTGATAGAGATGCTGGGCCATCATGTTCAAGGAGTCCTCCTCGGGCCACCTTCACTCCTGATCCGGAACCAGAACAGCCCATGCCAGGCCAAGAAGACGACGTAGTTTATGTGGTATCAGACGAATCTGAACCCGAATCATATGAACCCAATCGCGACGCCAATGGGGCTTTGTATTATAACCAGACAAGTCAAGGGCTGGTGCCCCATGTGCTAAATCCTACTTCAGAAAAAAAGCGACGTCCAAGAGGTACAATTCCCGCCCCTGCTAAGAAAAAACCCAAATTTATTGACAGTGACGGAGAGGATGAAGAGGACAGGTATTTCATACACACGGAACATGGACTGGTTCCCGTGGCATACCATGAGAAGAAGGTGAAGGTGAAAAGGCCTGAGAGCAATGATCAGACCAATGATCCTGATGATCCACCACACTGTTCTCACAATAGCGGCAATGAGGAAAAGAAGAAGAAGAGGGGTCGCCCAAAGGGCTCTAAGAATAAGCCAAAACCCAAGGAAGATAAGAATAACGGAAAATGCAAGGAAAAGAAAAAGAAAGGTAAGCTAAAAGATTCTAGTTTATATGATTGTGCATATTAAATCAAATATGTTAATTAACATTAATGTTTTCTTATTGTCTTCTTTTCTTTAGATTCTGATTCGGACGATGAAGACACAATTCGTTGCAAAATCTGCAAAGAAAACAATGGCAAGCAACTGGTGTGCACAACTTGTGGGCATCTATTTCACAAGGAATGCCTGGATAGGTGGCTCCAGGTGTCTGGGCAAACCTACAAACCCAAGAAGAAGTGCCCCTTTTGTAATAGTCTTTTTGAAAGGTATTTTACGTTTTTTGGATAGATGGTCAATTTGCCAGTGATTTTTGATACTAAATGTTTTATGAATGCACTCTACCAACCACACTTCGGTTTGTAGAGCATGTGCATTGTTGCCTGCACAACCTTGTCTGGCCTTAATGATTTTTACTGTGTGTACAAGTATTTCTCTTCTATTGTTCTTTCAATAATAATTTGAATTTCATACCCTCATTGTTCTCCTTTGGATAGTGCGTAGCATTTTTGCATCACTGCTATCTTATTTTTTAATGTGTATCAGTGTGTCTGTCTTTTGTTTTAATTACAATTAGGATCTTATGCCTCATCGTACACTTTGTACTTCAAATACTGATACTAAATGTTTTATGAATGCACTCTACCAACCACACTTCGGTTTGTAGAGCATGTGCATTGTTGCCTGCACAACCTTGTCTGGCCTTAATGATTTTTACTGTGTGTACAAGTATTTCTCTTCTATTGTTCTTTCAATAATAATTTGAATTTCATACCCTCATTGTTCTCCTTTGGATAGTGCGTAGCATTTTTGCATCACTGCTATCTTATTTTTTAATGTGTATCAGTGTGTCTGTCTTTTGTTTTAATTACAATTAGGATCTTATGCCTTATTGTACACTTTGTACTTCAAATACTGATTCGTACTTCGAATAGTGATAAATGAGTGCATGTGTTCATCACCTCAATCGATATCTTTATTGTGTTCATGTCGTGTTCAAGTGTGAAGGTTTGTCATTCTAATTTCAATTAGAGTTCCAAGCTCATTTGTTTTATTTCTTATAATGTATGCATGTGTGCATCATTGCTTAAAAGTTATTTTGTACAAGGTTAATTTTGTATCTGTTTTTTTTATTCTAACGACAATTAAAATTTCATGCCTAATTGTTCAACTTTGAGTTGACCATTTCCTTCTAACCACCTCAGCGGAATAAGTTCAACTTAGTCCTGAGCATACAATAGAAGTCTTCTGCTTTTTCATTCAATCTTTATGGAAGTTCAATGTCTAAGTTTGACTGTAGATCAAATAAGCTTCTATTAACACTGTTTATGCGCGCTCAATCCACATGTAAAGGGCATTAACTCATGCAGCCTCACTGATTCCTGAGAAGAGTCGAAATTTTTGCCAATGATAATTCCTTAAAACCAACTTAGAGTGGAGCATGCAAGAGACAATTATAATTAAACTTTCCTCTTCGACTCTGGGATTTGGCTGTATCCCCCTACCAAAAGATGGTAAAGCTTTCATCAAGATATTTAATCGAATACGCAAAACTTGCAGTGGTCGTGTGTTAGACAAATCTCATAATTTTTCAGAAAGTAAACTATTCTTTCCAACTGAATGTGTTGGATGTAACGCTCACAAGGGGAATGTCAAGTAGGATCTTTAAAGGCAGTAAAAGGGTTTAGTTACTTCACTAACAAGCAAAGAGCACAAACTTTTACAGTTCAGATGGTAGCTTCAAGATGAAAAAACATGGTGTCCCATTATTCGTACATGCAAACTCAAAGTAATTTTTCAAAGAGGTGACTCACAAATTGGTCTAAATATTACCATCGATGGCATGATTATCAAGGGCCAACAGAGCCCGAAGAACCGCAAAAGCATGAACCTTGCTGGAGCAGACGCCTGTCCATGCCCTTCAACTGTGCGGGATATGGCGCCTGCCGCCCCGTGGGTAGGCATCCCCTCGTACGCGCGTGCTCTTAAGTGGTTTACCTTACAGGCGTTCCGCCATCCATCCTCTTGGCCGGCATACGTGCGACCAGCAATTTTACGCCTCTACTTTTCTAAATGACCTTTAAACTCTCAAAAAGAGACTTAGAGTTGCGGCGTTCTGGGCACACGCAAGGAAGGACCAAAGCCAAGGACTTCAAGAACGTCATCGAAAAGGGGCAGGTCACTGTGTTTGACGTTCACAAGACTGTTCAAGGTGGCCCATGGCTCTCTGCTGGACGTGTATACAGACTGTTTGGATAAGATGGTGGCCTTGGGTGCTTCACAGACCCCGTCTGCGAGCTTTGTGTCGGTGACATGGAGGCCGGCATCACGAGCCTGCTCGAGCACCGCCTGCTTGGACTGGCCGCACACTCTAGCGTCCAGGTTCGTCCTGGATCCTTGCAGGACGTTGACAGACTGGTTCACCGCGCTCAGGATGACCAAGTGCACCTGCCTGGCGCACCACCACTTCCAGGCCATGCTCGGCGCACCGCAAGCCGGCGGCCCGAGGAGCCCGCCGTGCCAGAACGAGCACGTCGAGAGGGAAGCAAGGTCCTGCTGAGCACCGCCAACAAGCCGAGCCCTGCCAGTCCCTCAAGCATCCGCCGAGAGAACAACAGATTGACGGCAGAATGCTGAGGCCCAACATCTTGGAGGTAACTGCGTTCCCGCCACCATCCACAGGAAGACTACCACCGGGGTGGCGTCTGGACGGCAAGGACGGCCAGATCCCCCACGATACAGCAAGACCTGCAGCAGCACCATTCTGGGGGACCCGCCGGGCGCCACTGCTCCCCGTCAGCGCCGAGAAGCTCCTGCTGGCTCTGAATCTGTCTCCACGCGGCCGCACGCCTGGGGACGACGGCTTCACCGCGTGGAAGTCTACCCTGGCGTTTGAGACATTATCAAGACCACCTTAATTCCTGGAGGTGATAAACGCCATGGGCTGCAGAGCCAGCGCAGCGCGCTGAGGGCGCTGAGCGACACCCCGGCGTCATGCAGCGCATACCCAAGACCAGCACCGTCGATGGCCTACGGCCATCATCCTCCTCAAGTTGGATGGTATTGGATGGCTGGCCACGGCCAGGGACCACCGAGCATGCTGCTGGACGACACGCAGATCCACGGCTGCAGTCCGCACAACATGCTCGGCGCACTCCTCGACCTCCGCGACGCTGACAACATTATTGACGTACGCGTCACGACCAACCGGCAGCGCGGCAGCTCCGGGAAGGGCCCTTGCAAGGGCGTTACCTCCAAGTCAATCTGTTTCCCTCATCTTAGAGTCACCGCGGCCGTGACCCGCTTGTTGTCGATCGACGACACAGGGAAGCGCGATGCGGTTACGCCACCAGGACCACATCAAGCTTGACGTCCTCCACGATGTTGAGTCCGTGCCATGGTCCATGCGCCGCTCTAGGCGCTTGAGGCTGCAGCCCCATGACCAGGGCCGCGGCAATAGGTTGGCCTCAGCCAGAATGTCCCATCTGTGTCCCGCTCTAGGCGTTTACGTCACCACCATCCTTGCACAGTCGCTCGGTGAGGCGCGGCAGGACGCTGCCAGCGAGTGCAGCAGAAGCGCCTAGCCGAGGGCCTCTGAAAGTTCGACTGGTGAACCGTCTCACTGCCATAACGGTCGACCTGTTCCCAGGCGAAAATGGAAACGGTAAGAGCGTGTTTTCTGTCTGTTCGGTGAACAGGTAAGAAACGCGTCACAGAGACGAAACAGCGTAAGAACGCGCACAACAATAAGAGAGCGTTTATAGTCTGTTTTCATAACATCCACGAAACAGCTTCCCGAGAGCAGACAGCAAACAGGAAAAGAGCAGTGTGTTGCCTGCTTCCCACAAGTTCTTTTAACACCTAAGAAACAGTCAGCTCAACCTGTTCGGATACGGACACGAAACCTCTTATAGCCGGTCTACCGTCTGTTTCTCAAACGTGCAGTGAACACTTAGCTCTACCCGCGCGCGTACGTACACGGAACATCCTTTAGTCGGTTTGATGTTTAATTACAAACACGTAGAGAACAGGCAAACTCCGCCTGAGCCCGAACGGGCAAGGAACGTCCTGTAGCCGGTTGGCTGTGCAGTCACAAACACGTAAAGAACGGGGAAACTCTGCCTGAGCTCGAACGGGCACGGAACGACCTGTAGCCGGTTCAATGTGCGTTTACCAACACGTTACGAACAGGGAGCCCTGCCTGCGTCCGAACGGACAAGGAACGTCTTTCAACCGGTTCAGTGACTGTCCATAAACATGGAAGGAACAGACAACGCTACAGCCACAGTGGAGGGGGGAGGCGCACAGAGTGGGGCGGGCGGCGGGTGGGGGCAGGTTGTTGCCTGACTGCTCCGTCCATCAGTGTGTTTCACGACTCCTTGCAGCATGCGCAAGGGTGGCCGAGTGGTAAGGCGATGGCACTGTGATCGGACGGCGCGGGTTCAATCCCGGGTCGCAGCCGATGCAGGAGGACCGTAGCAAGCCGCGTAGCAAACGGACCTTTTTGGCTGGTCGTCCTCCATACAGCAGTAATCCTCTATTTAGGTTCTTTACAGCATCTGCCAACGTGTCGCTCTGTGCAAATGCCAGTCTTTCTGCCATGTGGCTATCTGCTAAGCCTTTGACGAAAGCTGTCACTAATGCTTCTTGTAGGTCTTCTTCATTGTGTGTGACCATGTATTTTCTTCCCACATGCTCGACTTGTAGAGCGAAATCTTCTAGTTTCTGATCTGGCCCTTGCTTCAACGTTTCAAAATCTCGCTTTCTTTGCCAAAGCGATGTTACAGCACTGAATGTTTTTGCCAAAAGAGCATCCAGTTCTTGAAACGTTGCTTCTTTTCCTTGCTGGTCTAGCATTGGCAAGACCATCAAAGCTTTTCCTCGTAGAGCTGTCACGAGCTTCTGACTCTTCTCTTCCTCTGTCATGTTCTTTGTAATCTTGTTGAACTGTGACCTCCACAGCGTATAGCAATGTTCTCCATCATATTCTGGGATTCTAGTACTCTCTGTAGTGGGTGCTGGGCGCTGTTGTTGTACACCCTGATTTTGTTGTTGCTGTTGTTGATGTTGTTGTATCTGCTGTTGCTGCGTGTTCAATATCTGAGTTAGGACATTAAAGAGAGGCTGCATTGCTTGTAGTCCTTGTTGAAATCCATGACCCAAGTCGTCGCCGTGCTCGCTTGCCTCTTCGTCTTCCTCGTCGTCGTCGTCTGCTTCATCGACGTGACGCTGTCGTAACTCTCTTGCTTGTCCTTGAGCAGCTCCGCGACCTCTGCCTCTACCGCGGCCTCTGCCCCTGCCACGTCCCCTTCCTCGGCCACGCCCTCGGCCGGCTTCTGGTGCTTCGGGTTCTCCTGCAGGCTGTCCCTCTTGAACATCAAACCCTTCAAATCCGGGCAATCCGGGTCGGCCTGCGCGAGGCGGGACTAGTCGAACTACCGCGTCGGGTTGCTGCGGCGGCTCGTTTTGAGCAGGACCAGCAGGGCCTGGTTGATCTTCGTCCATCGGATGCGGCAAAGGTCCTACGTGTGGATCGAAGAAGTCACGTGCTGGTTGTCTGAAAGGCTGCATAATACAGCGATGTCTTGAGAACTTGTGTTTTCTTTCTCGTGTACTTCCCTGAAATTCCTTTGACCTAACGACGGTAACTAGCGCGAGCGAGCTCTGCTTTCAGTTCCGTCCACTTACTCCGTGTCTTAACAGCACGTTTTTACAAACTGCTTTCGTTAATCCACCTCTTTCAAGTTATCCGAACAGCTCTTGTACTTACGTTTGAAACAGCGCACTCCTGAGTGGTTACGTTTCAAACAGCACCAGGCTTACGTTCGTCTAACCCTTTCAAACTGTCAACTGATCAGCACAAATACTAGGCTTACGACCAGTCAACCCAATTGCTCAGAGAAGTGTAGGACTGCACAGACTGGTAGTGGCTTACGCTCCTCAAGGAAGCAGCACGACTATCCAGCCAGGCAATACCTCCTTACACCTCCTATAGACTACTCAATCACACAAATCGCTCGTCACACTCTCTTCCTCCTTCAAAAACGTAGGGAAAACCCACGCAATATCGCCAGTTTAACCGCTGTCACCACTTGTAGTGTAGGGCACTAATAGTGATGAGGAACGGATAAGTGACTTGAGAGAGTAGGGATTCACTGGTTTATTAGGGAGGTGCGCACAGACCGAGACCAGGCTACAGACTGTTGACCGGCGCTGAGGCGCGATCCAATTCATAGTCTGGGCAACAGTGACACCTTGCTTGGTGGGTGAGTTCAGAAAGAGGAGTATTGTGGGGGCCTTGGCCAGGAGTGAGGGAAGCAAGCCAGAGAGGGGAAGAAGACAAGAAATGAAAATACTGACTGACACTTGTTTAGCTCCTTTTTAAACCGTCAAATCTCTACAACCTTGTGAAATAAGAAATTTTTTTTTTGTTTTGTAGTTGTGTAAATTAACTTATTTTGGTGTAACAAAATTAAATTTTATTATTACTCCTTGAATACATTTGTCTCATTGTTACATCCTTAAATCGTAACTATGGTAGCACAACTTTTCAAAAACTACACAAATTTGCAACAAAGCATTTTATTTCATACAGAAGAAAACATTTAAAGAACCTAAATAAACTATAATGGCTAATAACAGACACTTGAACAGACATATTAGTTCAGACACAAGTTCAGAAAGTGATACAGTAAGTGGAACTAGTTCAAGCAGCTCCATTTCGAACCGTTCAAGGTCACCTTTGATAAGAGAAGCCATAAATAACCAGGTATGTTATTAGAGACAAGGTTAAGACTTAAGGGGGCTCATACATGTTAAAAGCACTTTTTTAAAAAAAAATTTTGATGCAGACGGATTAAGATTTTACAATTTCTGTGTTAAAATCCTTTTAGATAATTGAGTAAGCTTCATTTTGGCTTAAGGGAAAGTGACTTTGGACATTTTTTGGAGATTTAGTCGAAACGTTTAAAATTTTGCTTCTCGTAAGATTTTGTTCGCATACTTGCTCAGATCTGTGGGGAAAAAATCAGGGAGACTCATCCCCAGTAGTGTCATAGAATTTACTAGAATGGGCTTTATATCTGCAATAGTTTTCAAGAAAAAAAATATAAACAATTTTTTTGTTTAAAAATTTGTGTAAAAAATTGTTAAAAAAATTGTTTGGAGGGTTCCTCCTCAAAGCCAAAAAGTGTGAGTTGTTCCAAAGGGAGATTTCCTTCCTGGGACACATCCTGTCTGAAACAGGAATAAAAGTAGATTCAAATAAAATCGATAAAATCATTCATTGGCCTCAGCCAAATGACAGTTCAGAATTAAAGTCATGGCTTGGTCTAGCTGCCTATTATGGCAAGTACGTACCTCATATGGCCAGCAAGGTTTCACCCTTGTACCGCCTACTCAGAAAAGGAGTCCACTTTGATTGGACGCCTTATTGTCAGGAAGCTTTTGACTCTGTCAAAACAGCTCTCACCACTGCGCCAGTCCTTGGTTCTCCAGATGTGGATAAAGGACCATTCACGTTGACTTGTGATGCCAGCCTCACTGGCCTAGGAGCAGTCCTAACACAAGAACAAGACGGCAATGAAGTAACAATAGCTTATTGGTCTAAAACATTAACCCCAGCACAGAGAAATTACTGTGTCACTCATAGGGAGCTCCTAGCATTGGTGGAGTCAGTGAAAGCCTTCAATCATTATCTAGCAGGAGCACCCTTCATAGTAAAATCAGATCACGCAGCTCTACAATGGCTTAAAAATTTCAAAAACCCTACTGGCATGTTAGCAAGATGGTTAGAAAAGTTGTCTCCATACAAGTTCACAGTCGTGCATGAAAAAGGCACTAACATCAGTCATGCAGATGCACTAAGTAGACGGCCAGACAGGCCATGCGAACCTAACTGCAAAAAGTGCACAAAAATTGAAGCTAAAGATGCAGCAGCTTACCTCATCAGCTCCACTCTTGTGGAAGGGTTGACAATCCAGGAAATTTTCACATCAGTTCTTCAGGCCCCCAACACAGCACCAGTCGTACACCCAATCAGCTTGGAAGGGAAGTTCTCCTCTCCACTGGCCAGACAAATTGAAGAGTGGTACCAAGTCAAAAGAGACTTCCACTCGAACACTGACAAAACATTCCCCGGGCTGTGCACCTACAACAGAAACAACAAAACAATCATTAGTCTCATTGTCAAGGAAAAGATGGAGCACAGACCACACGTTAATGATGTAGAAATAGCACTAAACATCCTGAAAGCTTGGCTCATCAACAGAAATATCACTGAGTGGAATCTACCAGAGTTTGACTATTACAAAAGTCCAGAAAACAATTTAGAAATAATTCCACTACTCTACAAAGTATTCAAAGACACAAACATGACCATCAATATCTGTCACCACCACACCCAGCCAGACCCAACTAAGGTGAAAACTTGTGAAGAAAGTTGTCGCATTTGCCAAACAGTTGAGGAGAACAAAAGGGTCACAGAAATTCTACACACTGCAATCTCACCTGAAGGGGAAACACCACTAGAGATGGCATCACTGCAGAGAGCAGACAAAAACTTAGCCCCAATCATCACAGCAGTAGAGAAAGGCCAGAAGCCCCTCCTTCAAGATGTCATCAAATTTGGGCGCAATACCAGAACACTTTGGCACCAATACAACTCCCTAACACTTCAAAATGGAGTACTCTACAGGAGATTCGAGGACCCAACAGGAGACCCTGCAAAAGAAACACTCCAATTAATATTACCCAGGGCCAGTGTAAAATTCACAGTCAGGGAATACCATCAAAACTTGGGAGAAGGGAATCATTTTGGTGAAACAATGACTCTCAATTACTTACGTAGGTTTTTCTGGTGGCCTAGAATGGCCGATGATGTAGCAGCACACATATCCAACTGCGACACTTGTCAAAGGTTCAAAAAACCGAGACACCCCATCAAAAATGCAGCACTCAAAATATTCAAGGAAGGAACACTCCATGGCAGATGGCATGTAGACATTTGTGGCAAAGTACCTAAAACAAAAGAAGGATACGAGTACATATTAGTGGCAATAGAGGCATTTTCAGGCTGGCCAGTTGTAGTCCCACTTGTTAAAAATGATGCTAAAGAAATTGCAACTGCACTAATAACCCATGTTTTCTCAGTTTACGGAGCACCAGTCTCTATCCTTTCGGATCAAGGGACACCCTTTGAGTCACAACTATTCCAGGAAATAATGGACTTGTACCAGATAAAGAAATATCGAACAACAGCCTTTCACCCTTCAGCCAATGGAAAAGTGGAAAGGTGGATCAGAACCCTCAAGCAGCAGTTGGCAATGCTTGTAAATAAAGTCCAAAAAGAGTGGGTGAAATATTTACCTCACATAGCTCAGGCGTACAGGAACTTGCCGAATCCAGTCCACAAGTTCTCTCCGTATGAAATGATGTTTGGCACAACAATGAGGACTCCACTCACACTGAATCAAGGAAGCCCACCATGGACAAAGGACGTTGGAACCATGCCGCAGCAAATCAGAGAGCGTCTCGACCAAATCCACGAACTGGTCAGGGAGATGCAAGAGTCGGCTGCAACAAAAATGAAACAACGATATGACAACACTGCAATGCTAACCCCATTCAAGGCAGGAGACAGGGTCCACTGGGAGAAATAATGAAGATTGTGGCTGTTAAACCTAATGCCACTCTCCACTGTTTACCGAAAGAAGGTGTTTACCGTACCCTGGGATACAGTAGACACCGTACCTGAAAGAACGGCGGCGTTCACTGTATCCAGGGAACCTGCATCCACTGTACTTGGAAACTTTTCAGACACGGCATTCAGTATAACTGTAAGATAAAGGCGAAATTTCAAAATCGCGATAGGAACGTTTCGATGACGGAAATGAATTCATCTCAACAAGACGAACAAAAAATGATAAGCATGTTATGGGCTCAGACTCGAAATTCAACAGATATCGGCATCAAAAGTCTAAAAAAGTAGAATTTTGGAACGTAATTTGATGAGTCTTATGTTAGGGGTCCAAAACTCCTTCTTTTTTAGACTTCTGATCACGATTTCCACTGAATTACGAGTCTGAGACCATAACATGCTTATCATTTTTTGTTCGTCTTGTTGAGATGAATTCATTTCCGTCATCGAAACGTTCCTATCGCGATTTTGGAATTTCGCCTTTATCTTACAGTTATACTGAATGCCGTGTCTGAAAAGTTTCCAAGTACAGTGGATGCAGGTTCCCTGGATACAGTGAACGCCGTTCTTTCAGGTACGGTGTCTACTGTATCCCAGGGTACGGTAAACACCTTCTTTCGGTACACAGTGGAGAGTGGCATTAGGTTTAACAGCCACAATCTTCATTATTTCTCCCAGTGTCTACCTCTACAGACCAAGAGGGATTAAAGGAGTCTCCCCAAAGTTAACATCACCATGGGAAGGACCCTACACCATACTAAATATCTTAAACGATTGTAACGCAAGAATTCAGAAGGAAGCTCACCCATATACCATGATGATAGTTCACACCGACAGACTGGCAGCATATCCAAATTCCGAGGAAGAAACTCAAGCTGCATGGCTCACATACGTCTGAGTCGTCCAACAACCAAGGACAACATGGCAACGGGCCAACACGACTGACCAAAGGTGAAGGAAAGGGCAGCCTGGCTTTGCCCAGGTCTCCGGTATGGTCTGTGGCAATCACCGCCGGCCACCTGCTCGGGGCCCGGCCTTCGGGGATCCATCACCAGCAGGCCTGATGTCCATCACCGCGGCCGGCGCCGGTCCCGGAGGCGCTGCTGGCGCTGGTGGCAGCCAAGGACAGCCTGTCGGCCCCGCTTTCTTCTGGTCTTGACAAAGCCGTCCTCGACGAAAACTCCACTTACATCCCGACCCGGTCACGGAACCAGGCCGGGAACGGAAGAGGCAACTTCCAGCCCAACTACGCCGGCGGGGCCGCACCAGGGGGCTATCCCCGACGTAAAGCCGAGGCCTTTCCCTGGCAACGACCCCGGGCCCCCATGCACAAAGGGGCCCGCCGGTACCCGGTTCCACTGGCCAGATGGAAAAGACTGTCTCCCGGATCCCAAGCCTGAGAACAGCCCCCGAGACCCCGACACCAGAATGATGCCGAGAGTCCCGCCGGGAAAGCCGTGAAACGGCAAAGGTTGGAACGTCCACCAACAGGACACGGCGGATCTCCTTGAACCACTTGATCCACGACGTCAATCGAGCGACCATCGAGCGGCCCTCTTCAGTCACAGCTGGGCATCTTCCGGAACTCGAAAATCGGTGTCTTCGAGTCCAAACGTCCAGAGCAGCCACCAACTTCAGCTTTTCACAGACGCCATGTCAACAAACAGCTGCGAGGCACCGCCTGCTCGCAATCAGCACTCTGACGCCTCGGAAATAGTCGGGCCCACATAACCTGCAACAGGAGAACCAAGCATGAGTCGAACCGGCCATGAAAGCACCGCCTCCTACGACTGACCGGAAGCAACCAGCCGCCATCTTGTCCTTGCCCGCCATCTTATATCAAAGTCAAACTTGAATCTAGACCCAGCTCAGCTACCAAATCGGAAATCGGAAAACATCTGCAAAAATGGCCCCCAGAACTTGGATCGCTCATAAAGGAATCAACGAAAAGGACTCTGCCCACGAATTGAAGGATGGAAAGGTAAAGAAAACTTACCAAATACCCAAAACCAGCCACCACAAGGAATGGGCCAGGGAATCGCCACTTCAGCCAAAGGACACTCTCACAACGGATACGGATCGGATTACGCCACTGAAACAGAATAACAAGCAAATTAAACAAACCAAAACATCACCACTAGCAAACTTTTTGAAAAAGAGGAGGAGAAAGAAAGGAAAGTAAGACAAAAGCAACACCAGGAGCTACTCAGAAAGAAAAAACGAGACGCAGAATTCAGAAGAGAGCAGCTCGAGCAAAGAGAGAAGATTAGAAAACAGAAAATTCAGGCTCAGCGAGAAAGAGAAGCCAGAGAAAGAAAAAGAGTATGCAGAAAACTCAGAAAGGAAGAAAAGCACTAAGTTGGTTCGAGGACCCAGGGTACACAACTTGCTAGTGCATGGGACTCAACTTCAGAATCAGAAATTGAAGTTATAGACTTAGAAGGAAACGATTCAGACATTGAGGAGATCTACTGCACAAGCCCCAAAATAGTACAAACTAATGAGAAGGATCCAGAGTACGTAAAGCAAGTATTGGAATGCATGAGAGCCCAAGAAAAAGAAATGATGCAAGAAATAACAGCACTGGAGTTTGAAATACAAGGATTAGAAAAAAGTAAACTCACCAAGATTACGGGAAGAACAGCCCAGCCAGTGCCCGAAAACCCAACAGCCGCTCCACTGGAAGTCGAGTCAGGATACGCACGCCTCCAGAAAAAACAACAGGGCCAGCAGAAATTGTAGAAATGCTGCGACAAAAGAAAGAAGCAAGTGAAGAAAACCATCAAACACAAGTCCACCTCGTGCAGAAAACGAGGAAGACAAAAAGGGAAAGATCAACAAATGCAGACAAAGAGACCACTCCACCAAGAATGCAAAACCAACCTTTAATACTGGAGAAAGGTCTTGTTCCGGAGCAAAGAAGTAAACTACTGTCGACAACGGCTCAATCAGACCAAAGAAAAACAACATCAAACCTGAAACAAAGTAAATATTAAAAAAAAAAACATGTAACAAAAGAACAACAATAACAACACAACAACTGAGCCAGGAGCGTCAAGTGGGCCCTAACAAACAACAAGCAAACTACAGTAAAACGAAGCATTACCAGACCCAAAGAGGGAAAGGAAATGAGACTCACCAGAAGTACCAATCATGCATAAAGTTCAAGTCAAGACATGCTCAACATGCGGGGGGTGAAAGGAAAACAAAATGGATGAGTACATGTAAGAATTACAATGGGCGATAATAAAAACCCACTACAGAGAACACCAGACACAAAAACTAGTGTCAAAATGGATAATGTAACATGTAATGAATAACAATAATGGGCAATAACAACAAACCCACCAACAGAGAATTCCGGACACAAACCAGTGTCAAATTAAAATTCAGCCAATCCAATCACATCAGGTACTTAAGCTAAACTAGTTCTCCAAAAAAAAAAAAAACTTCAAGTTAAACAACAAGTCGATAAATGCACCTTAAAGTCGAACAAACGAGCCCAAAACAAGACCTCGATACTTAAAGAAACAAGTCAACAGGTACGACTTGAACCCTAACACTAAAATTCAAGGGATGTAAACCCCGAGATCAAGCAAACCAACAGAGGAAGGCTTGGAGCACACAATTGAACGGGCAAGTTACTAACATTCGAAATTCAACACGTTTAATAAACTAGATAAAGTTAAACGTAACTTGGAAACAGACGAGGCATAAAAACCCATGAGCACTATTAATCGTCATCAGAAGAAGGGAGCTCGAATTCACAATCAGAGCACAACTCGGTCACCAGATAGTCTTCATTGCCATCAATTCCCAGACACAAGTCACAGCTGCACCCCGGGAAGTGGTCAAAACCGGCTTGCCGTTCAGAGTACTCTAAGGGGAATCGGAAGAGTGCGATGCCGCGAGGCGGCACAGGGGACGAAGAGGCTTCTGAACCCCAGTCAAGATCATCAAGGGGGAGGGCCGCCATTTCGGGGTCAAAAGGGACGGCTGGCAACTCGGGCTCAACATCTTCAAACCCAGCAAAGTCAATGGCGAAGGCCACCTCCTCAGCGGCAGCGGCCGCTGCGCGCCGGGCATCACGAGCAACGCGCTCGGACTCCAACTAAATGAACAAGAAGGATTGACACCCCAGGGCAACCCAAAAAAAAAAGGGATGAAACGGGACGGGAACTCACCTCGGAAAATGGCACGTCGTGCAGTGGCAAAGGGTCATACGTGGCCAAAGCAGCCCCGGTCGCAGGCCCGCGACCCGGCCCCAGCCAAACAAACTCGGTTTCAGGGACAGGTAGGAGGAAGCCGTGCATCTCCTGAGCGGGGAAGGGATCAAACCCGTACACCACGTCCCCGGGCATCAAATCCCAACCAACCAAAGGGTGGTGCGGGGGCATGAGATAGTGCAGGACCTCGGGGGCGAAGTGGCCTACGGGAAAGGCTGGCCCGGGAAGTTCCTCCTTAAAGGGAAGAAAGGACACATGCAGGACGGGAACCCAACCCAGCATAAGGACCAAGCCACATAAACCCACTTACAAACACGCGATGCCGACAGTTGGCACACAAGAACGTGGGCCAGGTCTGCAACAGGGCAACGCTGTCCCATTCTTGATCCTCGAAAATCCCTTCCAGCGGGAAGAGAAGTTGGATATGCAGGGGGAGCTGCCCCAAACCCCATAGGTAAAAGCATGCAGCACAGATCTAAAAAACATGGGGGACGCCACCAAGTCATGCACATGCACGGGCCGAGACCAAGCCGACACCGACGGGCGGAGTACTCACGTAGGCAGTGTGACCCAGGAAGGAATCACAGAAACACAGAGCAGCATACGCCAGGAATCGCAGCGTGAGCAAGACAGGTGGATCCATGGCTCACGGATAGCGCTCGCAGACCGAAGGACACAGGAAAGTACCGCGTGCAGGCTTCTCGAAGATGGCGACGCAGCCGACCGCATACACTCTACAAAAAATGTCCTGTCAACGCCGTTAATTTATTACCAATGTTTGCTGTTATGCAATTCACGGCGTTTGCTGTGAACTAGTTCACGGCGTTCACTGTGATCTCGGTTACAGTGTTCACTGTGATCTGGCCACAGTAAACGCCGTGAATTGGAGCCTGATTTGCAGTACTTCGGTGCTTAGCGGCGTCAAACTCACAGTGTTTACTGGGGACCAGATCACAGTGAACACCGCGAACAAGATCACAGTGAATCCCGTGAGCAGATCACAGTAAACGCTGTGAATTGACCTACAGTGAAAACTGGTAATAAATTAACGGCATTTACAGGACATTTTTGGTAGAGTGTACACTGGCGCTCTACGCCGACTGACGCTACCCAACACCGGCGAGCAGGCCCACGCCACCGACGCCAGCGCGGCCGGCCAATCAAGACGCAAGGATACGTCAGCTGACCCGAACAGCCAATCACAGAGCAGCGCAACGACGCGGACCGCAACGCGGCGACGCCGGCCGGCCCGGCAACAACGACAACAACGGCGCGACGGCTAGCAACGGCTGGCAACCAGCGGCCGACAGCCAGCAAACGACGCGACGCAGCGGCGCGACTCCAGCGCCACACGCACCGGCGGCGGTGCACCGTACCAGGTCGCGCTCGGAACCCAACGCGAGGGGTATCGCCAGACGCAAGCGCGCGCAGCAGTTATACACAAGGAGTATCGCCAGTCGCAAACCCGAATAAAAACCACAATAAACATTGTAAACCTGATTGTACAAACACGAAAAGAAGTAAAACCATTATAAATGCTTCGCATTTCCTTCATTCAGAGAGGAGTGGGAGTACAAGCAAGTTTAGCAACTAACAAGTCTAAATTCACAGAACCACTGTCGACTTGGCGCACCCGGCAAGCCAAAATGATCTTCGTCATAATGAACATCGCCTTCTTGGCCATCGTTGCCGCACTGATAGTACACTACTTCTTGAAACAACGTCACCCAATGGCCCCAATTATCTACCTGGAAGGGAACATTGCCGCTGGAAAGTCAACACTCGCAGCCAACCTCAAGAGATTGGAACTCTTCCCAGTACTAGACGAACCTGTCAAAGATTGGCAAAACGTGGAAGGGCATAATTTGCTGGAACTTCTCTACACCGACCGAGTCACTTGGAGCTACCCCTTCCAAGTACTCGCACTAGCCACGCTTGGCCGCCGCCAAACCAACTTGCTGGCTAACCACCCAGAAGGGCTGACTGTCCTGGAGCGCTCACCCCAGTGCTCGCTGAGAGTGTTCGCTCAAGCCCTCGCGGAAATGAGTGCCATTGGCCGAGAACACATGGCCATTCTACGGATCTTGCGCGACGCCGTCGCCCCGCCAACTCAGCGGCCAATTCATTACATCTACGTACGCACGCCCCCGGCCATAGCGTACCAACGATTGAACCGCAGAGGTCGCACGGAAGAAGCAGGTGTCACTGTCGAGTATCTCACCTTGCTATGGATGTCTGACCGACACCTGGCTGCTGCGAGAGGAAACCGACCCAGTTCACGTCTTGGATGGAACGCTCACTCCTGAGCAACTGCTGGCAGCCGCTCTGGACATTATCCAGAACCTGAGAGATGACGTCACGCCAGCCCAGGAGTCCCAGCCCATACGCGAGGAGTAATTCCATAAGGCGGAACATCCCAACTTCACGCGGTGTTGCAAATCGTGACGACGGTTGTAACATCCGTTTGGAGCTGTTGGAGTCTACCTGGCGTCTGAGATGTTAAAGGCCAACTATTCTTTATTTTTCTTTTTTAACACAGCCGACCCGCGGGCTTAGGACTGGACACCCTAACGCCTGGCACCCAGAAGGTTATGGGGGAGCGAGCCTTTGTAGCATCACATCAAGACAGCGACAGCCATCGTCAACTCAGAAAGAAAAACTCAAGAAATTACCAAAATTGGACATTTAATCAGACTTAAAAAAAAAAAAAAATTGTGCTGAATTGAGTGAGAGAGTGGGAAGATAGTTCAAAATTTTCAAACCAACACGTCAAAGTTCAAAGTCAGCGTTCTAAGTAAAGATCTGGAGAAAAGGGTGTACGAGGAAAATTTTGAGAAACTTCGTTTCTTTCATTCAGGAGGGAGTGGTGTTATGATATGAAACAATAGAGAACATAACCAAAGCACGGCCTCTAGACGGTCATTCCCCGGTTTTTTAACCACTGCCCTAGTGATCCTGGCCAGGACCTCAACCCTTCTTCTTTCCGTTCTTCCCTCAAATACCCTGGTTCCTAAATCCCATTGGCCATGCACCCCCCCTCTCCACCATACTATTCTTCCCTATGTTCTTCTGCATCTGTAATATAAAGGCGCACTGTCTGGCGCCAGCCACCATTCTGTACACGGTCACCTTGTTGATAATACAGAACCCTTGCAAAATGGAAAATATATGGGCACTATATGGACAAAATATATGGCCCAACATATATTGACGACATATGTGGAAAAGATAATATAGCAAGATACTTTTCCGATATAAAAAATATGTGGCAAATATATAAATTTCATTCATTGCTCTATATGTAGGCAATATATAGTGTGAATACACAATGGAGTCTGACGACTCAGAGACTTCCTTTACTATTATCAAAGAATGTAACCTCGCCATGCGAGGATATCCAATCGTGGTCCTACCGTGGTCGCCTAGACGAACTTTTCGCGCTACACTCAAACAAGCTAGGGCCCGCCCTTCCGTCGAACCGAGTTGCCAGCTCCGCTTCGCTGCGCCGGCAACTCGGTTCGACAGGGGGCCGCCCAGCTTGGCCTGCCGGCGGCCTTTCCCTCGGCCTTTTGGCCCTCGCATCAGACCCAACTTGGCCAGTCGAAGGCCCGGGCCTTCGGCCCCCGCTCGCATCACACACCCGTAAGCGGTAAAGCACAGTTATCGATGTACCATCGTGACTTAGGCCCGCCCTTCTATTCACAATATGCAATAGTCCTTCACTTTTTACTCCAACTGTCCTTAGAATATGCCCATTTCATTTGTCCTCTTCGCCCTCATTCCGAAAATACCCATATTTGCCAGCTACTGCAACTCCTTGCATAGATGCACAGCAGGAGCGCAAACGAGTCCGTCGCACTTTTCCCCATAACTCATGAAGGCGGGCTCCTGGACCCCCCTTCCGACCCCTCGTTGAAGAGGCCTTGCCAAGACCTATCCAAAACTTAAGTAAAATTTTCAGTCGTTCGACCCCCTTTTTTCAAGATCCTGATGTGACTAATAGACGAAGTCGGCTCCTGACCCCCTTTCCGACCCCTCGTTGAAAAGGTCTTGCTGAGACCAATCGAAATCTGCAATAATTTTTTTTAGTCGGTCGACCCCCTTTTTTGAAGATCCTGATCTGGCCAACTCGTAAAAGCGGCCGATGGGGTCGGAACCAGGTCCATTCATCTTGTCTCGTCGCCCCGATTCCAAAAATACCCCTATGTGCCCTGCTAGCACCATAATGGCGGAAATCCCCCTCCCGCTCATGTAAACCATGATGCACCTGCAGCAGCCCTTGTGCGACCCGGACGGGATTTGCACCACCGGATTATTTGTTTGGACGGTACTCCTGAAGTACCCTCCAAATCTGGTTACTCTAGCTTAACTCCTTCCTTGTACACAGACGCCAACAACAACAACAACAACTACAACAACAACAACAACACACAGACACAAAGGCAAATGCATAGGCCCTCCCCCTATTTTTTGAATAGAAGGGCGGGCCAAAAAGACGTTTAAAATTTCCTAACTGTTCCAGTTAACTTGTTAAACAGGATTTCTCAAAATTTCTTGGAGACTTCAACGCATAGAAAAGAACCTTGCCCCTGATCAATATATGGCGTCAATATATTTTACAATATAAAATCATGTTGAGAAATATAGCCGCCTTTCAAGATCGAGTGCCAAGATTTTAAGAAAAGTTACTTGAAAAGCCTGCCCTCCTCACCCTGCCCCATCCCACGACGGGCACCGTGTCAGATATTGAAACATACATTTCGCGAAGATAATATTATATGGGGGAATATATGCACCATATATTGACGGGCACCAAGATATACCCCCATATATAAACCACGTATTGCGCAAGATAATTTGCAATATATTGAGCAAGATACAATTATATTGGCAATGCATGGAACATATATGGAGTCATATATTGACATATATTTTCCATATATTTTCCTTTTTGCAAGGGAAGCTTCCGTCTCCACGAGACCTTCGACTACCCTTTCCCTCTAAGTCCCTTACACTGCCACACTATAACAGTATCTTTGAATCTTCACATAAATTTTGTGTTTTGACTATACAATTGTACAGTATAACATTTATTGAGTTTAACTGCTGCCAGATTAACATTAAAGGATCAATATCTGAATCGTATGCATAGTCTTTTAACAAAGAAAGCACTTTCATACAATACAAATCTAGTACATGTTCTACAATTTTAATATTAAAGAAGCATAAGAATACATCATTGAAATCTAATAAAACATAATCCAAATGGTTGACGTACAATTCATTTCATGAAATCCGTTCTGAGCTGTCTTTCTTAGCAGATTAGTAGTTTTCAGTTAATAGTATAGTGCCTTAATACTTAGTAGAAAACTGCTCACTCTACGTTATTGGAGAAGTGAAAAATAATCAATGTATGGTGCCTTTTTATATATCTTGTACATTTCTTTTACATTTTAATGATTATAGTTTGGTAAAGAAGTTGAATTTTAAGGTAATTTTGAAAAGCAAATGGTAGATTGTCACCATTATATACAAGTATGGTGGGCTGCAATTTGGATAATAGTTTTTGTATTAAATTTTTTACCGTGTCTTCATCTGTTTCGAGTTCCCACCACCATTCTTCGAGGTACACTTTTCTTACGGTTGTCTCCCATTGAAGAAAATAAGGGATGGACTTAATTCCAAGTTCTGCTGTGCTCCAGTCAGGTGAAACTGTTATCCCACTAGTGCTCCGCTCCGTCCGATGTATTGCAATGGTCTAGTGGGTAGCGTGTGTGACTCAAATGGTTATCAGCCGGTATCGGTGGTTCGATTCTCCACATTCAGCTCCACACCAATTTCTCTGAGAGGCATTTGGCTGAGAATTCATCCAAGCCTAGTTGGTGTCGGCGTTGGCTGTGGTGATGGTCATGGTGCTGTTGTGCCGGTGTCCTCCATGGTGTTCCAGCTTCATCTGCGGAACATTTCCCTCCACATTAGTGTAGGGATTGGTTGGGGTCGTGCAGGAGTGCGCCGCCTTGAGCCGTCCAGTTGGTACATGGTACTCTGGAACATGGCCATGAGCATCGCGTTGCTCTGCAAGAGCTTGTGCATCCAGGAGCTCCTGTTAGAGGAACGCTTGAGGTGCTGCTTGGTGACGATGCCGATGATGTGGCCTTCACTTCAGATACCGTGTGGTGTTCTCCATCTGGCTCACCCTTGTCACAGACCATAGTAATATTTTGCCTTTGACTCTTACAACTCTTTACTGTGTCCGACATTCCAAAGAGCCTCTGTTCGTTGATACTTGACTCCGGCTTTCCTGCCATTCCATTGCGGCCTGTCTGGCTTTGTTGTGGTCACAGACGTCAGTCGTACCAACTGTGTCTTCTTAACGGTCGAACTTCTTTTGCTTCGTTGTCTGTGACTTCTTTGTTTTTGAACGTTGACTCCCTTATTGTCTTTTCTTGTCCGTCATTGAAGCTTTCTTCTCGTATAGTTCTGGCCTTTTGATTTTGCCTTGTAATTTTAACGCGCGTTCTTTTTAAACGCTTCCTGTAACTTTCCAATGTTGGTCAATTTGCTTGTTCTCTTGTCGTGCGTTGTGGTTGCCATACTGATTCTCTCCTTTTGCCCGTTTCATTCAGTATTCGGTTCAGTTTCCCGTTTCATTCTTGTGCCTCAAGTTGTCAATTACTTAATCATGGTTACCTCGAACTGGGTCCCTGACCGAGTTAACATTTCCCAATGTGTTCGGGGTACCATTGTCGGCGTAGGACCACCAGGAACCATACTTGGTCATGTAAGTACTCCCGCATTTCATGCGTCTCCTTTCCGACAGTTGTTGAACTAATAACTTGTTTCGTAGGTTCATCCTTCTTGTGTTTCTTGGGCCCCCGACAACACCGTTGCCAAGGGTGGTCCCATACCTGACGACTGGGACTGTTATCAGTTTCCTGACGGTTCTGTTCAGATGCGCATTCATCTAACTGTTGAGGATGCAGCTACCCGGCCCTCCCCCTTCTTTAGATGCCTGTGTGTATAACCTATCCCCTTTTTTTTTTTTTTTTATAATTTTTTTGTTCATCGGTTTGTTATGTTTGTTTCTAGGTTTTTCGGGCTCAACCCAAATTGCCGGGATCCTGCTGCTCTTCGTCCTGTAAATTGTAGCCCCCATTGCGTTGCACGCGGGGGAATTGTGGAGCCTTACTTCTCCCATCCGGGCTTCTCCTTTGAAGACCCTTTTGCAGCACCTCCCATCATTCCTCCAGTTCCTCCAGTCCCCGAAGTCAATCCTCACCCCCATCCGGGTGATTTTGTTAACGACGTATTGTAACAGAGTGTTACTCTTTTCATGGCATTTTAAATTTCTGGGTTTCAACTTTTCACCCCTCTCATGAGTCAAGTTGGTCATCCATCCTCCTTTGACCACTCCTCCTTTTTTAACACTGTATCAGTCATTTGTTGACCTTGTCGCCATTAGCATTTGTCTTCGTCGTTCACCCGTATTTATCGGTATTTTTCCCCTTATTTCTCCATCATGTCCGTGATCATGCGTGATGACAAGTGCGTTTCCGGGCGGATTGTGCATGTTAAATTGCCAGGGCGACGAGACGTTGTCTCCGTGAGTATTTTATCCAGGGAAGGACATCATTAATTATTCATCGTGACCCTTAACCTTATCTTTCGATGCAGGCTGACGTTGCATGCGGTTCCTGGGCCATTAATAAACCAGGGGTTTTGGTGGGCGTTAACAAGTAGAAGCTTGTTGGTTCTCCTCTAGTTGTGCATGAAATCGCGGAATTTGCCTGTAACCTGCCCCTTCGTTGCCACTTCTGGGGGCGCAATCCATCATGCCCCGGCCCTTTCCTGCTCAAATCTTCTGTGTGGAATTCTTGTCCAGTCCGTAATGCGCGCTTCCGTGGTCATTTTTCTAGTATTTATTCTCCTTTGTTATGTTTTTCTTTCTTATTCCTTTTTGCCTTTTATACCAAGTGACCAAGTCACTGTGACAGCGTGACAAGGGAAGTGTGGCAGCGTGACCAGGTTAGCGTAACGTGGTGACAAAGTCAGCGTGACAGATGGACCAGGTCAGTATGACTTCGTGACCAGGTCACTGTGACAGCGTGACCAGGTCAGCTTGACAGCGTGATTAAGTCAGCGAGACAGTATGACCAGGTCAGTGTCACCAGACCAAGTGAGCGTGATTGCGTGACCAAGTCAGTGTGACAGCGTGACAAGGGAAGCGTGACAGCGTGACCAAGTTAGGTTGACGGCGTCATCAGGTCAGCGTGACAGCGTGACTAGGTCAGCGTGACAGCGTGACTAGGTCAGCGTGACAGCGTGACCAGACGAAGTAAGCGTGGCTGCGTGACTAGACAAAGTCAGCGGGACAGCGTGACCAAGTCAATGTGACAGCGTGACCACGGTGGTGTGACAGAGTGACCAGGCTATCGTGACGGCGTGACGAGGTCAAACTAAATGGTCCAACCAATCGTTGCGAAACCTGACGGGCTAGTGACAGATCTTATTCTAAGCATGACGAGGTCAGTGTCACAGAACGACCAGGTCAGCGTGACAGTGTGACGAAGTCAGCGTGACAGCGTGACCTGGTTAGCGTGACAGCGTGACCAGGTCAGTGTGACAGTGTAACGAGGTCAGTGTGTCCTACTCAGCGTGACACCGTGACCAGGTCAGAGTGACAGCGTTACCAAGTCAGCGTGACAGTGTGACCAAGTGAGTGTAACAGGCTGACCAGACGAAGTCAGCGTGACAGGGTGACCGAGTCAGTGTGACAGGGTGACAAGGGCAGCGCAACAGCGTGAACAAGTCAGCATGACTGCGAGATGAGAATTCGCTGACTGCGGCCTGACCAAGTGAGCGTGACAGGGTGACGGAGTCAGTGTGACAGGGTGACAAGGGCAGCGCAACAGCGTGACCAAGTCAGCATGACTGCGTGATGAGGTCAGCGTGACAAGGACAGAGTAACAGCGTGACTAGGTCAGCGTGACCGCATGACCGGGTCAGCGTGACAGCGTTACCAGGTCAACGTCAAGGTTGGTTTCTCCTTGAATCGAAGGATAGGTACTTAAGAGTCTAAAACTAAATTGTCGAACCAATCCTAACGTAACATAACGGCCTTGTGTCAGACTTTATTCTACTGCTGACAGATCTTTCCTTACTTTCGACGGATCTTTATCTCAAACTAAATGGTCCAACCAATCCTAACCTAACCTAAGGGGCTCGTGACAGATCTTACTCTACTCGTGACAGATCTTTCCGTACTTTCGACAGATGACATTGTCAAACTAAAGGGTCCAACCAATCCATACGAAACCTAACGGGCCTTTGACAGATCTTATTCTACTGTCGACAGACCTTAGCCTGCTGTTGACAGACCTTATTGTCAAACAAAGCGTGACGAATTAAGCGTGAGAGTGTAGCTAGGCCGACGTAACCAGGTAAGCGTGACAGTGTGACCAGGTTAGTGTGACAGCGTGACCAGGTTAGTATGACTGCGTGACCAGGTCAGCGTGACAGCGTGACCAGTTCAGTGTGACAGCGTGACCTGGTCAGCGTCACCAGGCGGCCGTGACAGCGTGACGAGATCGTTGAGACAGCTTCACTATGTCAGCATGGCAGTGTGACGAGAGTGGTATGGCAGCGTGACCAGGTCAGCGTGACAGTATGACCAGTATGACAAGGTCAACGTGACAGCGTAACCAGGTCAGCCTGACAGCGTGACCAGGCCGGCGTGACAGCGTGACCAGATTATTGAGACAGCGTCACCATGTCAGCCTGGCAGTGTGACCAGGTCGGCGTGGCCAGGTCAGCGTGACAACGTGACCATGGCAGCGTGACAGCGTGACCAGGGCGGCGTGACTGCGTGATCAGGTCAGCGTGACGGCGTGACCAGGCCAGCGTGACGGCGTGACCAGGTCAGGGTGACAGTGTGACCCGGTCAGCGTGACGGCGTGACCAGGTCAGCGTGACAGCTTGACCAGGCGGGCGTGACAGTGTAACCAGATCATTGAGACAGCGTGAATATGTCAGCGTGGCAATTTGACCAGGTCAGCGTGACAGCGTGACCAGACCAAGTCAGCGTGACAGCGTGACCAGACCAAGTCAGTGTGACAGCGTGACAAGGGCAGTGTGACAGCGTGACCAGGTCAGCGTGACAGCGTGACCAGGTCAGCGTGACAGCGTGACCAGGTCAGCGTGACAGTGTAGCCTGGACAGCGTGGCAGTGTGACCAGGTCAGCGTGACAGCGTGGCAAGGTCAACGTGACAACGTAACCAGGTCAGCGTGATAGCGTGACCAGGCCGGCGTGACACCCTTACAAGGACAGGGTGACAGCGTGACCAGACCAAGTCAGCGTGACAGCGTGACCAGACCAAGTCAGCATGACAGCGTGACCAAGTCAGTGTGACAGCGTGACAAGGGCAGTGTGACAGCGTGACCAGGTCAGCGTGACAGCGTGACCAAGTCAGCGTAATAGCGTGACCAGGTCAGCGTGACAGTGTAGCTCGGACAGCGTGGCAGTGTGACCAGGTCAGCGTGACAGCGTGACAAGGTCAACGTGACAGCGTAACCAGGTCAGCGTGACAAGGCCGGCGTGACAGCGTGACCATATTATTGAGCGTGACAACGTGATAGCGTGATCAGGTCAGCGTGACACCCTTACAAGGACAGGGTGACAGCGTGACCAGACCAAGTCAGCGTGACAGCGTGACCAGACCAAGTCAGCATGACAGCGTGACCAAGTCAGTGTGACAGCGTGACAAGGGCAGTGTGACAGCGTGACCAGGTCAGCGTGACAGCGTGACCAAGTCAGCGTAATAGCGTGACCAGGTCAGCGTGACAGCATGACCAGGTCAGCGTGACAGTGTAGCTTGGACAGCGTGGCAGTGTGACCAGGTCAGCGTGACAGCGTGACAAGGTCAACGTGACAGCGTAACCAGGTCAGCGTGACCAGGCCGGCGTGACAGCGTGACCATATTATTGAGACAGCGTCACCATGTCAGCCTGGCAGTGTGACCAGGTCGGCGTGGCTAGGTCAGCGTGACAACGTGACCATGGCAGCGTGACAGCGTGACCAGGGCGGCGTTACTGCGTGATCAGGTCAGCGTGACGGCGTGATTAGGCCAGCGTGACTGGGTGACCAAGTCAGTGTGACAGCGTGACAAGGGCAGCGTGACAGTGTGACCAAGTCAGGGTGACAGCGTGATGAGGTCAGCGTGACAGCGTGACAAAGACAGCGTGACCAGGTCAGCGTGACAGCGTGACGAGGTCAGCGTGACAGCGTTACCAGGTAAACGTGACAGCGTAACCAGGTCAGCGTGACAGCGTGACCAGGTCAGGGTGACAAAGTATGCGTGGCAGGGTGACCAGGTCAGCGTGACAGCGTGACCAAGTCAGCGTGACAGCGTGACCAGGTCAGCGTGACCAGGTCAGCGTGACAATGTGACCAGGTCAGCGTGACCAGGTCAGCGTGACAGCGTGACCAGGTCAGCGTGATAGCGTGACCAGGTCAGCGTGACCAGGTTCGCGTGACAGCGTGACCAGGTCAGCGTGACAGCGTGACCAGGTCAGCGTGACAGCGTGACCAGGTCAGCGTGACAGCGTGACCAGGTCAGCGTCACAGCGTGACCGGGGCGACTAACAGCCCGATCTATAACAGACGGTCGAATCTGTCAAAGGGTGACCCGGCTTTTGTGACAGACTGGTCAGGAAGCGTGACAAACGGCCTTAGACAGATCACATGGGCTAGTGGCGCTCTGCCGAGGTATGCGTGGTAGGGTGACCAGGTTAACGTGACAGCGTGACCAAGTCAGCGTGACAGCGTGACCAGATCAGCGTGACAGCGTAGCCTGGACAGCGTGACCACGTTAGCGTGACCAGGTCAGCGAGACAGCGTAGCCTGGACAGCGTGACTGCGCCCTGACGGGTCGCTGGGATGTGATTTGGAGCTCACATCATCCAAACTAGGTCCATTTCGTGTCTGTTGCATCCACCTAGCGTCCACCCCGCGTCCACGCAAGTCCGCGCCAATCCACATTTCGAGCATTACTCCAGTCGGCATCCTGATCGCGTCCACTTCATCCCGAGCAGCCGCAGACGGATCATCCATTAAGCATCCGACACATCCAGGAGATCTACTGACATCTAATTCACGTCCACCACGTCCACATAAATCCGCAAGGGGTCCACATTACATCCGCAAAATCCACACAAAAGTGACTGGGCTGCAACACCACATCTCCGTCAAGTCCAACACATCCACGAGACACCTAAAGTCCAGATGAAGTCCACAACATCCAAACGTTCATAATCCACATCACATCCAAGCCACTCCAACACATCCAGACTGCATCTACCACATCCAGACTGCATCTGCCACATCCAGATCGCATCCAAAGTACATCTACCTCATCCCGATCGCATCCCAAGTACATCCACCACACCCAAAGTGCATCCACTACATCCAGATCGTATCCTAAGTGGATCCACAACATCCGGATCGCATCCAAAGTGCATCCACAACATCCAGATCACATCCAAAGTGCATCCACAACATCCAGATCACATCCAAAGTGCATCCACAACATCCAGATCGCATCCAGAGTGCATCCACAACATCCAGATCGCATCCAAAGTGCATCCACCACATCCAGATCACATCCAAAGTGAGGTCCGTGAAGGTAGCCCGCCCACACACAGCCTGCAACAAATTTCCTTCTGCAATCGTTAGTATATCGTTAGTACATGATTGTAGACCCAATGCGGCCGTTAGTATACACACCCAAGTGCGTTTTAAAAAAATACCCAAAAGGCGGGCCACATTCACATGTTCAGTTACTTCCAAAAAAACGTGCCAAAAAAGAAAACGTCCTAAAATCGTTAGAAGACGTTAGTAGAGGCCATCTCGTCACTATCAACATCATTCACTATCACCACGGCCGCAGTCTTGCACCAGCGAGGCCGGGCCAGGATCCAAAAAGCAAATACAGATCAAATAACACTAAAGAAGTGTTTGTTCCATTCAATTGCGTTAGTAGACGTTAGTAGAGGCCATATGGTCACTATCAACATCATCACTAAAACAGAGAACGTGGTATTGCTTTAGTGAGGCTAGGCCAGGTTCCAAAATGCTAATACCGATCAAATAACACCAACAAAGTCTTTGTTCCGTTCAATTGCGTTAGTAGACGTTAGTAGAGGCCATATGGTCACTATCAACATCATCACTAACACACCGTTCGTAGTATTGCTTAAGCGAGGCTGGGCCAGGTTCCAAAAAGCAAATACCGATCGAAAAACACCAACGAAGTGTTTTTTCCGTCCAAAAGCGTTAGTAGACGTTAGTAGAGGCCATGTGGTCACTATCAACATCATCACTAACGCAAAGAACGTGGTATTGCTTAAGCGCGGCTGGGCCAGGTTCCAAAAAGCAAATACTGATCAAAGAACATCAACGAAGTGTTTGTTCCGCCCAAAAGCGTTAGTAGACGTTAGTAGAGGCCATATTGTCACTATAAACATCATCACTAACACAGAGAACGTGGTATTGCTTTAGTGCGGCTGGGCCAGGTTCCAAAAAGCTAATACCGATCCAATAACACCAACGAAGTGTTTGTTCCGTTCAATTGCGTTAGTAGACGTTAGTAGAGGCCATATGGTTACTATCAACATCAACACTAGCACAGAGAACGTGGTATTGCTTAAGCGAGGCTGGGCCAGGTTCCAAAAAGCAAATACCGATCGAAAAACACCAACGAAGTGTTTTTTCCGTCCAAAAGCGTTAGTAGACGTTAGTTGAGGCCATATGGTCACTATCAACATTATCACTAACACAGAGAACGTGGTATTGCTTTAGTGAGGCTGGGCCAGGTTCCAAAATGCTAATACCGATCAAATAACACCATCGAAGTGTTTGTTCCGTTCAATTGCGTTAGTAGACGTTTGTAGAGGCCATATGGTCACTATCAACATCATCACTAACACACCGTTCGTAGTATTGCTTAAGCGAGGCTGGGCCAGGTTCCAAAAAGCAAATACCGATCGAAAAACACCAACGAAGTGTTTTTTCCGTCCAAAAGCGTTAGTAGACGTTAGTAGAGGCCATGTGGTCACTATCAACATCATCACTAACGCAAAGAACGTGGTATTGCTTAAGCGCGGCTGGGCCAGGTTCCAAAAAGCAAATACTGATCAAAGAACATCAACGAAGTGTTTGTTCCGCCCAAAAGCGTTAGTAGACGTTAGTAGAGGCCATATTGTCACTATAAACATCATCACTAACACAGAGAACGTGGTATTGCTTTAGTGCGGCTGGGCCAGGTTCCAAAAAGCTAATACCGATCCAATAACACCAACGAAGTGTTTGTTCCGTTCAATTGCGTTAGTAGACGTTAGTAGAGGCCATATGGTTACTATCAACATTATCACTAACACAGAGAACGTGGTATTGCTTTAGTGAGGCTGGGCCAGGTTCCAAAAAGCAAATACTGATCAAATAACACCATCGAAATGTTTGTTCCGTTCAATTGCGTTAGTAGACGTTAGTAGAGGCCATATGGTTACTATCAACATCAACACTAGCACAGAGAACGTGGTATTGCTTAAGCGAGGCTGGGCCAGGTTCCAAAAAGCAAATACCGATCGAAAAACACCAACGAAGTGTTTTTTCCGTCCAAAAGCGTTAGTAGACGTTAGTTGAGGCCATATGGTCACTATCAACATTATCACTAACACAGAGAACGTGGTATTGCTTTAGTGAGGCTGGGCCAGGTTCCAAAATGCTAATACCGATCAAATAACACCATCGAAGTGTTTGTTCCGTTCAATTGCGTTAGTAGACGTTTGTAGAGGCCATATGGTCACTGTCAACATCAACACTAACACTGAGAACGTGGTATTGCTTAAGCGAGGCTGGGCCAGGTTCCAAAAAGCAAATACTGATCAAATAACACCAAAGACGTGTTTGTTCCGTTCAATAGCGTTAGTACACGTTAGTAGACGCCATATGGTCACTATCAACATCATCACTAACGCAGGGAACGTGGTATTGCTTAAGCGCGGCTGGGCCAGGTTCCAAAAAGCAAATACCGATCGAAAAACACAAACGAAGTGTTTTTTTCGTCCAAAAGCGTTAGTAGACGTTAGTAGAGGCCATATGGTCACTATCAACATTATCACTAACACACCGTTCGTAATATTTCATCATTCTGGCAATAAAAAAGATAAAAAACAATTATTTGAAAAAGACGATAATACCTGAGAAAAAACCATTTAAAGTAATAATTCCTAACAAACAATAATTTGCATAATTTGTTTTTAAGTTTGACTCAAAATAGAGAAAAGTAGTTAATTGAGTAAATATTGGCATATATATTTTATGATGAACGCCTTCTATAGTTTATCAAATGCATGTAAAACTGTGATCTTTGAAGACAAAGTCTAAGTCTAAGGAAAGAGAAAAAGAAAAATAATTTATGAACATAACAAAGGTCATGAAGAATGTAGTCTGCAAAGGCATCCATAAGTTATCTGAACTCGAAAATTCTATAACGTCATTCAAATAACTTATCTTACATGTTGACTTTCTGTGCGATATTTTGACGGTATCCTTTTCGAACCGAACGGTTCACTCGTTGCCTGTCCAGATAACGTCTGCTATTTAACGATTAATATGATTGTTTAAAAAAAGGTGGACTTTGTCCCCTTTACAAAAACATTAACGGTTACATAAATAAGGAACGTAAATTATGTTCTTACCTGAGGTAGTGGGCAGCCAAGAATATTGAGATGCTATGCGACAAATAAACACGTACCATTTGTGACACCACTCGAAAGTTCAATACCTTGACATAAAAATAGCGGGGATCAAACTAATCGCATTGAACCAAAAAGAAATGCTTAAAACACACCGAGAAGAATACTTCCTGTACACTATGCTGCAAAAAGATACACAATATCAAGAACAAACGAAAAAGGATGATGGTGACCGCATTAGACTAATCCTGTGCAACAAGGGGGTACAGTTTGATCTGCATTTCAGTTTTGAAACACGGGACGGCCTTGCTACAGCCGGACTGCGGTCAGTGTGTTAGTGACGACGTTAATAGTGGCCGGTTGGCCCCTACCAACGTCTACTAACGCAATTGAACAGAACAAACACTTTGTTGGTGTTATTTGATCGGTATTAGCATATTGAAACCTGGCCCAGCCTCACTAAAGCAATACCACGTTCTCTGTGTTAGTAGTCATGGTGATAGTGACCATATGGCCTCTACTAACGTCTACTAACGCTATTGAACAGAACAAACACTAAGTAAATGTAATTTGATCGGTATTTGCTTTTTGGAACCTGGCCCAGCCTCGCTAAAGCAATTCCACATACTGTGTGCTATAGTCAGGGCTGTAAGCGACAGATTTGGAACCAACCTTGCACTTTTTGACCCCGGTCTGGCGCTTTGCACGGGTGTTCTAGAGACCCAAAATAACGATTTTAGAGTTGGAGGCACTCTGGGAAACGCTGCAGGGACCGCTGGGAAGTGAAAATCTACTTTTTGTAGGAAAATTCGTATGAAACGCCTTACAATTTCCCGAAATCGCCGCTGCATGCGTATATCTCGTCATATGTGGACCCTTTTCTGTCTTTTTAGCTTTACAAATTCTGCTTCATCATCGAGCTTCAGTAACCAAGACGTAAAAGAGTGTCATTATGTCATTGGGGAAATATCTCTCACTAATGAGCACACCAAAATTAGCTACAATGTCTTTGAGGTTGCTGAAAGTCCAAAGTCATTTCTCTTGATGTGTGTTGGGGTTGATGCTTGTTTGCTGGGGCCGAACACTCATTGAAACTGACACAGTTGGCACGAAGCGCCCCCTAAGAGAAGTATCATAATGTTTTTGCTACGCGAGAAATATTGTTATCAGCTTTCTGGCGTGGTAACTCTTTCATTTTACTTTAATCAGCAACACGCCCGTGTTCAGTAAACATCTACGTCTTCTCTTCAGTTACCTACCCTCAGAGCTTACATTACAAGGAAGGTTTACGCCAGACCGCGTCTTGTCGTAACAGGCTTCGCGATGTCTCGCTGCCTGTTCCTCCAATCCGCGCCTGGCGTACCTACCTTGGCCTGCGGCTTGTCCATTGTCGCTTACTGCCAACTTGTTGCATGCTCCCCCCCCCCCCTTCCTTCTAGATACAGTTGCTTCACCTACGGATAACGCGATCTTGAACCCTGTAACTTTTTCACTTGTCGGGGCTGGGGGGCTCCGCTCCCCGATTCCCCCTTCAAGACAGAACTGATCTGCCTGCAGAAAACTCGATTTCTCGATTTTTCGCCCTTTTTTTAGGTGTTTTTTTGACTATAATAACTGAATCAGTTGAGCTAGGATAGTGAAATTTCTCGTGTGCTGAGCCAAGGACACACTCAAAAAGTGCGCTAAATCTCACCGAGATCGTTTGAGCCGTTCAGGAGGAAGAAGGGGGAATGGGGTAATTCCGGACACTTCGATTTTCACTGGGTTTGAGTGAAGATAACTCAAAAGCCCGCCTAACAGAGGAAGATAATCAGTTAAAAATGATAATTCCAAATCGCCAAGGTAGGAGGTCAAACCGTTTGGCTGTGGTCGCTTCACGAATTTTGAGTACCATCAAAAATAGGCAAAAGCTGCATCTTTTCCCCGTATTTCCATGTACTTATCGTACCTTACCATCAAGTTCAGTCCCATGACTAAAATTTTATCATATTATATGGTCATTGGACTTTACTTTGGCGTTTCGGGAGTGCTCGTATGGCTCGCCGTTTTCTTACAATTGAACATCAAAGGTTTTCACTACCTGTGGGGTAGAACCAGACAAGAAGTATTATTTTCTTCAATTTCCCTCATCATATAAAGGTAGTGGGTTCAAAATTGTGGACATGCATCCCCACCGTTACGAAGGATAAAGAAAGAACGAAAAATAGTATTGCAGCTATGTTAAAGAGCTTTACTCAAGACAGTGTTGTCAATTTAGGGGTTTTGATAAAAAACTATTCCTTATAATATGCTTTGAGTAATAATCAAACACTTCAGTTCGCAGCAAATGTCCTTGTACGCCTTCTAAAAGCATGCCTGCCATCAAAACAAGCGAAAGTAAGCTCGAGTAGTGTCAAATTTTAAGGTCGTCCGGAATTGCCCCATAGATCGTCCGGAATTACCCCAGGCTGGGGTAATTCCGGACACGTGCAGGGCTTTTGTTAGGCGCCTATATATCCCTAACCGTTGCTGAGATTTGGCTTTCATGTATATCATTGTGAAGGTAAAGGTCCATACTTTACTCTCATGTAATAACATTTGACCCAAGAAGCATATTCAAGCTCAAAGATCAAAAAGAAAAAAAAGCGTCCGGAATTACCCCACTCTCCCTTAGTGCGGATAGACAGACAGACAGAAAAAACTTTTCAACCCCACCGGAGTAACAGGCTTCGCTATCGCTCAGCCAACAATATTTCTCGCGCAGCACAAACAATTATGATGATCCTTCTCTTAGGATGCGTTTTGAGTCCACTGTGTCAGTTTCGATAAGGGAACGGCCCGAGAAAAGAAGCAACAACTCTAACATTCATCAAAAGAAATGACTTGGAACTCTGAGCAACCTCAAAGACATTCACGCTAATTTAGGTGTACACAATTCTGAAAGATATTTCCACAAGGACAATATGACACTCTTCTACGTCTTGGTAAGTGAAGGTCCATGTTGAAGCAAAATTTGTAAAGCCAGGAAGACAGAAGTGGGTCCACATTGGACAAGATATACGCATGCAGCGGCGATTTCCGGTAACTTTTAGGCGTCAAATAGGATTTTTTTCTGCAAAAAGTAAATTTTTGCTTCCCACCGGTCCCTGCAGCGTTCCCCAGGGTCCAGGGTGCCTCCAACTCTCAAATCGTTATTTTGGGTCTCTAGAACACTCGTGCAAAGCGCCATACCGGGGTCAGAAGGTGCAAGGTTCAACCGCTTACAGCCCTGACTACTAGAAGTCATGGTGAAAGTGACCATATGGCCTCTACTAACGTCTACTTACGCAATTGAATAGAACAGACACTTCGTTTGTGTTATTTGATCGGTATTACCTTATTGGAACCTGGCCCAGCCTCGCTTAAGCATTACCACGTTCTCTGTGTTAGTGATGATGTTGATAGTGACAATATGGCCTCTACTAACGTCTACTAACGCTTTTGGACGAAAAAAACACTTCGTTTGTGTTTTTCGATCGGTATTTGCTTTTTGAAACCTGGCCCAGCCGCACTAAAGCAATACCACTTTCTCTGTGTTACTGATGATTTTGATAGTGACTATATGGCCTTTACTTACGTCTATTAACGCAATTGATCGGAATAAACACTTCGTTGGTGTTATTTGATCGGTATTAGCTTTTTGGAACCTGGCCCAGCCTCACTAAAGCAATACCACGTTCTCTGTGTTAGTAGTCATGGTGATAGTGACCATATGGCCTCTACTAACGTCTACTAACGCAATTGAACGAAACAAACACTTCGATGGTGTTATTTGATCGGTATTAGCATATTGGAACCTGGCCCAGCCTCAGTTAAGCAATACCACGTTCTCTGTGTTAGTGATGATGTTGATAGTAACCATATGGCCTCTACTAACGTCTACTAACGCAATTGAACGGAACAAACACTTCGATTTTGTTATTTGATCAATATTAGCTTTTTGGAACCTGGCCCAGCCTCACTAAAGCAATACCACGTTCTCTGTGTTAGTAATGATGTTGATAGTGACCATATGGCCTCTACTAACGTCTACTAACGCAATTGAACGGAACAAACAAATCGATGGTGTTATTTGATCAGTATTAGCTTTTTGGAACCTGGCCCAGCCTCGCTTAAGCAATACCACGTTCTCTGTGTTAGTAATGATGTTGATAGTGACCATATGGCCTCTACTAACGTCTACTAACGCAATTGAACGGAAAAAACACTTCGTTGGTGTTTTTCGATCGGTATTTGCTTTTTGGAACCTGGCCCAGCCTCGCTTAAGCAATACCACGTTCTCTGTGTTAGTGATAATGTTGATAGTAACCATATGGCCTCTACTAACGTCTACTAACGCAATTGAACGGAACAAACACTTCGATGGTGTTATTTGATCAGTATTAGCTTTTTTGGACCTGGCCCAGCCTCACTAAAGCAATACCACGTTCTCTGTGTTAGTGATGATGTTGATAGTGACCATATGGCCTCTACTAACGTCTACTAACGCTTTTGGACGAAAAAAACACTTCGTTGGTGTTTTTCGATCGGTATTTGCTTTTTGGAACCTGGCCCAGCCTCGCTTAAGCAATACCACGTTCTCTGTGTTAGTGATGATGTTGATAGTGACCATATGGCCTCTACTAACGTCTACTAACGCAATTGAACGGAACAAACACGTCTTTGGTGTTATTTGATCAGTATTTGCTTTTTGGAACCGGGCCCAGCCTCGCTTAAGCTATACCACGTTCTCTGTGTTAGTGATGATGTTGATACTGACTACATGGCCTCTACTAACGTCTACTAACGATATTCAACAGAACAAACACTAAGTTAATGTCATTCGATTGGCGTTTGCTTTTTGGAACCTGGCCCAGCCTCGCTTAAGCAATACCACGTTATCTGTGTTATTGATGATGTTGATAGTAACCATATGGCCTCTACTAACGTCTACTAACGCAATTGAACGGAACAAACACGTCTTTGGTGTTATTTGATCAGTATTTGCTTTTTGGAACCGGGCCCAGCCTCGCTTAAGCTATACCACGTTCTCTGTGTTAGTGATGATGTTGATACTGACCACATGGCCTCTACTAACGTCTACTAACGATATTCAACAGAACAAACACTAAGTTAATGTCATTCGATTGGCGTTTGTTTTTGGAATCTGGCCCAGCCTCGCTTAAGCAATACCACGTTCTCTGTGTTAGTGATGATGTTGATAGTGACCATATGGCCTCTACTAACATCTACTAACGCAATTGAACGGAACAAACACGGCTTTGGTGTTATTTGATCAGTATTTGCTTTTTGGAACCTGGCCCAGCCTCGCTTAAGCAATACCACGTTCTAAGTGTTAGTGTTGATGTTGATAGTGACCATATGGCCTCTACTAACGTCTACTAACGCAATTGAACGGAACAAACACTTCGATGGTGTTATTTGATCGGTATTTGCTTTTTGGAACCTAGCCCAGCCTCACTTAAGAAATACCACGTTCTCTGTGTTAGTGATAATGTTGATAGTAACCATATGGCCTCTACTAACGTCTACTAACGCAATTGAACGGAAGAAACACGTCTTTGGTGTTATTTGATCAGTATTTGCTTTTTGGAACCTGGCCCAGCCTCTATAAAGAAATACCACGTTCTCTGTGTTAGTGATGATGTTGATAGTGACCATATGGCCTCTACTAACGTCTACTAACGCTTTTGGACGGAACAAACACGGCTTTGGTGTTATTTGATCAGTATTTGCTTTTTGGAACCTGGCCCAGCCTCGCTTAAGCAATACCACGTTCTCTGTGTTAGTGGTGATGTTGATAGTGACCATATGGCCTCTACTAACGTCTACTAACGCAATTGAACGAAACAAAAACTTCGATGGTGTTATTTGATCAGTATTAGCTTTTTGGAACATGGCCCAGCCTCACTAAAGCAATACCACGTTCTCTGTGTTAGTGATAATGTTGATAGTGACCATATGGCCTCTACTAACGTCTACTAACGCTTTTGGACGAAAAAAAACACTTCGTTGGTGTTTTTCGATCGGTATTTGCTTTTTGGAACCTGGCCCAGCCTCGCTTAAGCAATACCACGTTCTCTGTGTTAGTGTTGATGTTGATAGTAACCATATGGCCTCTACTAACGTCTACTAACGCAATTGAACGGAACAAACACTTCGTTGGTGTTATTGGATCGGTATAAGCTTTTTGGAACCTGGCCCAGCCGCACTAAAGCAATACCACGTTCTCTGTGTTAATGATGATGTTTATAGTGACAATATGGCCTCTACTAACGTCTACTAACGCTTTTGGGCGGAACAAACACTTCGTTGGTGTTCTTTGATCAGTATTTGCTTTTTGGAACCTGGCCCAGCCGCGCTTAAGCAATACCACGTTCTTTGCGTTAGTGATGATGTTGATAGTGACCACATGGCCTCTACTAACGTCTACTAATGCTTTTGGACGGAAAAAACACTTCGTTGGTGTTTTTCGATCGGTATTTGCTTTTTGGAACCTGGCCCAGCCTCGCTTAAGCAATACTACGAACGGTGTGTTAGTGATGATGTTGATAGTGACCATATGGCCTCTACTAACGTCTATTAACGCAATTGAACGGAACAAAGACTTTGTTGGTGTTATTTGATCGGTATTAGCATTTTGGAACCTGGCCTAGCCTCACTAAAGCAATACCACGTTCTCTGTGTTAGTGATGATGTTGATAGTGACCATATGGCCTCTACTAACGTCTACTAACGCAATTGAACGGAACAAACACTTCTTTAGTGTTATTTGATCAGTATTTGCTTTTTGGAACCTGGCCCGGCCTCGCTGGTGCAAGACTGCGGCCGTGGTGATAGTGAATGATGTTGGTAGTGACGAGATGGCCTCTACTTACGTCTACTAACGATTTTAGGACGTTTTCTCTTTTGGCACGTTTTTTTGGAAGTAACTGAACATGTGAATGTGGCCCGCCTTTTGGGTATTTTTTTAAAACGCACTTGGGTGTGTATACTAACGGCCGCATTGGGTCTACAATCATGTACTAACGATATACTAACGATTGCAGAAGGAAATTTGTTGCAGGCTGTGTGTGGGCGGGCTACCTTCACGGACCTTCCAAAGTGCATCCACAACATCCAGATCGCATCCAAAGTGCATCCACCACATCCAGATCGCATCCAAAGTGCATCCACCACATCCAGATCGCATCCAAAGTGCATCCACCGCATCCAAAGTGCATCCACCACATCCAGACCACATCCAAAGTGCATCCACCACATCCAGATCGCATCCGTAGTGCGATCTGGTTGCGTTGAATGCGATCCGAGTGTAGCGGATGCGTTCAGGATGTAATGGATGTGCATAGGATGCGTTCATGGTGTGATAGATGTGCAAAGGATGCGTTCAGGATGTGTTGGATGTGCATTGGATGCGTTCAGGATGTGATGGATGTGCATTGGATGCGTTCGGGAAGTGTTGGATGTGCATTGGATGCGTTCAGGATGTGTTGGATGTGCATTGGATGCGTTCAGGATGTGATGGATGTGCATTGGATGCGTTCAGGATGTGTTGGATGTGCATTGGATGCGTTCAGGATGTGTTGGATGTGCATTGGATGCGTTCGCGTTCGGGATGTGTTGGATGTGCATTGGATGCGTTCAGGATGTGTTGGATGTGCATTGGATGCGTTCAGGATGTGTTGGATGTGCATTGGATGCGTTCAGGATGTGTTGGATGTGCATTGGATGCGTTCAGGATGTGATGGATGTGCATTGGATGCGTTCGGGATGTGTTGGATGTGCATTGGATGCGTTCAGGATGTGTTGGATGTGCATTGGATGCGTTCAGGATGTGACGGATGTGCATTGGATGCGTTCAGGATGTGATGGATGTGCATTGGATAAGTTTAGGACGCACTCCAGATGTCCTGGTGGTTTCGGAAGCCAAGTGGAGATTGTGGATGTTGTCTGGACGGTTGATGCCTGTGGACGAGCTGGACTTAACGAGGATGCTGTGTGGACCATACCTCACGTGAAGTTTAAGAGTCCCTAATGTTCTTGCTCCTCTAACAAGGATGTGGTGGCCGAGTGACTTAAGTTGTTGGCTAGTATGCGGAAGGTACCAGGTTCAACTCCCGGTAAAGGCTCACCAGTTTCGAGAAGTTCGTCACTCATCCAGGCAACATCAACACGACGAGTCGACAGGCTACAAGAAAGATCCATCCCATCCGCATCCGGAGGTCGTCCAGCTCACCCAGAGTAAAGGTGTCATCCATCATATCCAGAATAGACCCTAATCACATCCAAATAACACCTTGGATGTAAAATGGATACGATCTGGATACGATCTGGATACGATGGATATGTTTTGGATGCGTTCGGGATGTGCTGGATGTGGTTTGGATGCATTTCGGATCTGGCGGATGCATTCTGGATGTGAAGGATGTGTGTTGGATGCGCAGTGGATGCCGGGGATGCGATCTGGCTCCGTTAGACACATTTTGGATGCGCAAGGAGAGCGTTGGATGCACTTTGGACTGCATGTGGATAGGTTGGATGAGAAATGGATACGTCGCAGTTGTGGATGGTCTGGATGTGCTCTGGACGTGTTTAAGACGTTGTTTGGACATCATTGTGGACTTTGTGGATGCTACCTGGATCGATTGTGGATCGATCGAGCTCGTCCTATTCGCATCCAATATGAAACAAATCGGATGCGATCTGGACGTCCAATCCACGTCCCCGCGACCCGTCAGGGCGTGACCAGGTCAGCGTGACAGCGTAACTAGGGCAGCATGACTAGGTCAGCGTGACAGCGTGATCAGGTCAGCGTGACAACGTATCCAGGTCAGCGTGACACCGTGACCCTAACTAGAAACAAAACCAAACCTAAGGTTACTTACTACCGAGGGGAAGGCATTCGGCCTCGATGCTGACCTGGATTCTGCGTGAGATGGAAATGCTTTTTCATCAGTAGTAAATTTGGATGTCTTTATTTTTAAAATGGGTCTCTTTTCATTTTAGGGGGTGATAGCCAGAAAGAATTCATTCGCACGAAGGATTATGATTCGACAAAGGTTGGTTTCTCCTTGAATCGAAGGATGGGTACTTAATGACCTTAAACTAAATTGTCAAACCAATTCTAACTTAACCTAACGGGCTCGTGTCACATCTTACTCTTCTCGTGACAGATCTTTCCCTACTTTCGACAGATCTTTATTTTAAACTAAATGGTCCAACCAATCCTAACCTAACCTAACGGGCTCGTGACAGATCTTACTCTACTCGTGACAGATCTTTCCGTACTCTCGACATATCACGTTTTCAAACTCAATGGTCCAACCAATGCTTACGAAACCTAACGGGCTTGTGACAGATCTTACTCTACTCGCCACAAACCTTACGCTACTCTTGACAGTTCTTATTCTCAAACTAAGCGTAACCAGTTCAGCGTGAGAGTGTGGCCAGGCCGGCCTGACAGCGTGACCAGGTCAGCGTGACAGCGTGACCAGGTCAGTGTGACAGCGTGACCAGGTCAGCGTGACAGCGTGACCAGGTCAGCGTGACAGCGTGACCAGGTCAGCGTGACAGCGTGACCAGGTCAGCGTGACAGTGTGACCAGGTCAGCGTGACAGCGTGACCAGATCATTAAGACAGCGTGACCATGTCAGCGTGGCAGTGTGACCAGGTCAGCGTGACAGCGTGACCAGGTCAGCGTCACAGCGTGACCAGGTCGGCGTGACTAACAGCCCGATCTATAACAGACGGTCGAATCTGTCAAAGGGTGACCCGGCTTTTCTGACAGACTGGTCAGGAAGCGTGACAAACGGCCTTAGACAGATCACATGGGCGAGTGGCGCTCCGCCGAGCGAGCTCCCTGCGGTCGCTCGCTCGCTCCGCGAATCATGTTATGTTGCGGAGTCTCTGCAACAATAGTTTTTACCGGGAACGGCCCGGCGGCCTCCAAGGAGTGCCGTGCCATGCTACCGGGACTAGCAGGCCGTGGCGCGGCATGGTGCTCACCTTTGACGCGCCGCGCTGCCTGTGGCCAGGTGGGGCGCGGCTAGCATACCCAGGCGCAATGTTGGTCGTGGTGGGCTCCCATCGTGGGAAGCCTGTTCAATTGTTCGGCCCTGGCTTCGGCTCCGTCAGACGTCCCCAGACTGCAGTCCGGGGCTGGGCAGGCCAGGCTGGACCAACACTCGGACAATAGCATTTGCCCCCCCCCCCCCCCACCTGACCGGGGGAGGGGCTTCGCGGCACTTCGCCCTCGGAGCTGAGCTCCGATGAGCAGCCGAGCCGAGCAGTTTTGCTTGTCGGGTCTATCGACTGTTATTTTTGAAAGTCCGTGTTCATGGTAAAATGACAATTTTCACAACACTACCTTAATGCTTGTCACGGAACGGTACATGTTTCGGTGTAGGTGTAAAATGCAGTTTTTTCCTGCTGCGTCAAAATAATCGCTTGAATTAAAATTTTACATGAATGGATCTAAGATTTTGTCCCGCGTGCATTGGTCATCGTCGCAAACATGTCAAACGACGCGTTGGAAATTTGACTCTCCTAACTAGGCCTAGTGCCATTGCTCTTAACGACTCGACCTCAATTGGTCCTTTGTCTTTCGGGCCCCGCGCAATGGATGCCGAGCGCCATGTTGGTTCTGCACGCGGTCTTGCAGGTGGCGCCTTGGTTTTCCATTGGTGGGGGTGGGCCATGCACAGACAGTAGCTCGTGCGGCAGTACAGCCATTCCACTTTAAATGTTGTGCAGTGAAGATTCTCCTTATTATGGTGAAAATGTTCCATATAATGGTGGTGCAGCTGACTTCATAATATACCTTTGACAATTCAGTATACCTTATAGATATTTTGACAAATTTCGTTGGTGTTATGGAGAAAATCTGCACCATGATATGTTGATGCAGCCTTTCACCGAAAGACATTCACAGTGTAGTGGCCCCGAAGCGCAATTTTTTTCAAGCCGAATGCCTCGGCGGGGCTTGCAGCGGTCTGTTCATCGCGGGTCTTTAATTTCTTTTTCTGCTTGTTTAGATCAACTCCCACAGCGGGGGCGACCCCTACCACGTAGGGTTGTGGCCAGGTGGGGCGCGGTTGGCATAGTCGGGCACAATGTCTCCTTTGCAGTCGAACTTTATTGATGAACACCCACTATTCTCATTAGTATCATCTGCTTTCGAGTTATAGCGCTAACTTTTTTCCGTTTTCATTGTGTTTTCAGATGCAGCGGTTACCGTCGGTCTTCTTCTGCGTGGAGTGCCGGTGGGACTACACGTACATTAAGGATCATCATCCTTTTAGAAGAGGTCGTAAGTATTATTTTTATCTATTTGACTATCTATGTGACGGGATACCTCAGGGGTGTGATAGAATCTATGAGAATTTTCAAGTGTCATTAACTGACCCACCCTCCCTTACATCTGATTTTTTTTGGGTTTTTTTTTTTAGATACTTACATTCACTGTCACAGTGAACTACGCCGACCAAGTAAGTATGGTGATGTTTTTTTATATCCTCCTGATTTCCTCGCTCGACTACTAAGTTCTCCGTGTTTTCCTTGCAGTGAATATCGCACTGGGGAGGGCGTTCCGTGTGACGGATGAGGACCGGCCCGTCCTCATCCCTCAACATCCCGTAAGGGACTTCGCGGCGACGAGAGCGGCGTGCCCCTTTTGCGAGGAGATGGGTGAGTAAATGAGAGGACGGCGACGCATCTGGCTGCCGTTGACTGCACAAGTGAGATTTCAATTCAGTTTCAGTACTGTGATGGTGCGGGTTTGGATGAGGAGGTTTCCGGAGAGAGAGAGGAGGTGCGGCTTATAAACTGAGGGTCTACTGGAGTGAATACTAGTACAAGGGGTTGCGCGGAGCGAAGGTCTACGGGGCGCGTTGGGGGGCTGTTGATGCGCACGCGAGCAGTCGGCCCGGGCCCGCGCGGTCGGCTGGGTGACGCGGGGTCGTTATGTCGGGCGGGGTGGCGTCTGGCGGTCTCGCCTTGGGGTCGGGGCTGAATCTTGGCGCGCTTGGCTGGAACGGCCCGGCGGCCTCCAAGGAGAGCCGTGCCAGGACCGGTACTAGCAGGCCGTGGCACGGCGTGGTGTCACCTTTGACGTGGCGCGCTGCCTGTAGCCAGCTGGGGCGCGAGACTCAAGCGCAATGTTGGTCGTCAATTGTTCGGCCCCGGGCTGTAGTTTTTGAAAGTCCGTGTTCATGGTAACATGACGATTTTTAGCAGATGATACCTTTATACTTGAAACACACTCAAAACTACTATACACATGAAGGTGTCAGCGTGCTTTTACTCTTGAGTCCAGAAACCAAGCGGCTGGCTGCCGGGGCGGGCTGGTGGGTGATTCCGCGCGTAGAGGGCGTTTTCGTGTCCACACCCTCCCCAGGGTAAATTCATTCGAGAGCAGTCCATTTATGCACTTAAGAATCTTCTTTGGCACCAGTCTAGCTTGTTCCCTTTGAATATGGACTTTCAAAGCCAACATGTGACGCGGGATGGGGGCCAAAAGGGTCGATTTTGTAAGTTCCGTCATGTCCATTCGCAACTTACACCAACTTTGCGGCTCTGTAACCATTTGTTTCATTCTAATCTTCGAATTCCACACATACCCATCAAATCTCTAACGTATAGTGACTATCTTGCCTGAATTTTAAGATCGTATATTGACTGGAAGTGTCCTTTCAGAACGCGTTCAAAACGTCGACCGTACTGCGACTTTTGTCTTAGCAGTTTCAAAGTAACTATCATAAAAACTACTAAGAGTGCTCCCTGCTGAAAACCACCGCCGTATTTGGAATCAGCACGGTCTGCACACTAAACTTCTTACGGATACACCCTATCTGTATTACGGACATTTTTGTGCAATTGCAATTACGGATAGATTTTGCTTGTAATACGGATGAAATCATCCGTATTACAAAGAGTTTTACGTCCGTACCATACGGATATTTTCGTCTGTATGTTACGGACGTAAAACTCTTTGTAATACGGATGATTTCATCCGTATTACAAGCAAAATCTATCCGTAATTGCAATTGCACAAAAATGTCCGTAATACAGATAGTATGTATCCGTAAGAAGTTTAGTGTGTGTTGAACGAATCCCGGTGGCGAAAAAGTAAGGGGGCCGAGTGTGCGAGTGGAAGCTGTGTGTGAAAACGGTGGGTTGTACTAATTGATGTAATTCCCGTACGCCCATCTCGCCCCTCTCCTATTGGGTTTAGAAAGTCATACTACACGTGAAAAGACGTGTCTTGACGCCGGACTAATGTGCCAAACTTATAGCATATTTCTGAGGCGATGGGCATTTGCAGTGAGCCAGATACATCTGTTTGTAATTACCGTCAATCGTAATTTCCGTCATATTTTCAGTAAATTTCGTCATATGTTATAGTGGGAGAAAACGGAAGTCAACTTGTAGCTCGCCCACGCTAAGAGTGTCGTCCTGGTGTCCTATTGTCGCCATCTAGGCAAAATTCAGGCCGAACAAGCAAGATTGATTATGTGACTTTCTAAGGTGGCTAAAACTGCCCCTGCACACTAAACTTCTTACGGATACATCCTATCTGTATTACGGACATTTTTGTGCAATTGCAATTACGGATAGATTTTGCGGATGAAATCATCCGTATTACAAGCAAAATCTATCCGTAATTGCAATTGCACAAAAATGTCCGTAATACAGATAGGATGTATCCGTAAGAAGTTAAGTGTGTGCGTACGGAATCACCCTGGTGTGTCTGGCGGTGATGCGCAGCCTGCGCGGAATTCGACAATGGCACCCCCTCCTCGCGCGCGACGGCCTGCGCGCAGCATGGACAATCCCTCCCTGCTACAGCGCAGATGCATCGGTTGCTCGCAATCAAACGGGCACGGCGCGGCGGTGCAGGCCACGCGGCACAAAGGACTCAGTTTTTCAATACTATCTTTGGAATGAGCCCATACTACCCCGTAGAAGAAAACCAAACGAGTATCATCTGCTTTCATTAACGTTCGTTGAATGAGATTTTTACAACACTACCTTAATGCTTGTCATGGAACGGTAAACATTTCAGTGTAGGTGTAAAATGCATTTTTCCCTGCCTCGGCAAAATAATTGTTTGACTTTAAATTTTACATGAATGGATCCAAAATTTTGTCCCGCGTGCACACTAAACTTCTTACGGATACATCCTATCTGTATTACGGACATTTTTGTGCAATTGCAATTACGGATAGATTTTGCTTGTAATACGGATGATTTCATCCGCAAAATCTATCCGTAATTGCAATTGCACAAAAATGTCCGTAATACAGATAGGATGTAACCGTAAGAAGTTTAGTGTGTGAACAGTCAACTCTACAATTCAAAGAGTGTACATAGTATGCTCTTACTGGAGCATGCCTGAAAGCACGCTTTAGCTAGCGCATGCCCGCCAAGCATGCACTAACTAGTGCATACATGCCATGTACACGCTTCCTGATGCAGAAAACTCCCTATCCCTTATGCAGTAAATGTATCCTTCAGTTAGCGTGTACATGGCATGTATTCACTAGTTAGTGCATGCTTGGCAGGCATGCGCTCTAGAGCATGCTTGCAGGCATGCTCCAGTAAGAGCATCATGTACACTCTTTAATTTGTCGGATGTTTTTGTCCGTAATACGAAGGTTTTGATGTCCGTATTTTACAAATAATTTCGTTGTTGGCTGAGCGATAGCGAAGCCTATTACTTCAGTGGGGTTGGAAAGTTTTTCCTGTCTGTGTGTCTGTGTGTCCGCACTACTCCTCCTGAACGGCTCGGCCGATCTCGGTGAGATTTTGCATACTCTTTGGGTATGTCCTTGGCTCGGCACACGCGAAATTTCACTACCCTAGCTCAACTGGTTCAGTTTTTATAGCCGAAAAACATTACAAAACGGCGAAAAATCGAGTTTTCTGCAGATTGATCACTTCAGTCTTATTGACTGAGCGATAGCGAAGCCCGTTACTCCAGTGCGGTTGAAAAGTTTTGTCTGTCTGTCTGTGTGTCTGTCTGTGTGTGTGCACTACTCCTCCTGAACGGCTCGGCCGATCTGGCTGAGATTTTGCAGGCTCATTAGGTATGTTCTTAGCTCGGCACGCGCGAAATTTCACTATCCTAGCTCACGTGGTTCAGTTTTAACAGCCGAACAAGCTAGGGCCCGCCCTTCCGTCGAACCGAATTGCCAGCTCCGCTTCGCTGCGCCGGCAACTCGGTTCGACAGGGGGCCGGCCCAGCTTGGCCTGCCGGCGGTCTTTTCTCGGGCCTTCGGCCCTCGCATCAGACCCAACTTGGCCAGTCGAAGGCCCGAGCCTTCGGCCCGCTCGCATCACACACACCGTGAGCGGGTAAAGCAAAGTTATCGATGTACCATCGTGACTTATGCCCGCCCTTCTATTCACAATATGCATAGTCCTTACACTTTTTACTCCAACTGTCCTTAGAATATGCCCATTTCGTTTGTCTCTTCGCCCTCATTCCGAAAATACCCATATTTGCCATGCTACTGCAACTCCTTGCAATAGAGGCACAGCAGGAGCGCAAAACGAGTCCGTCGCACTTTTTCCCATAACTCATGAAGGCGGGCTCCTGGACCCCCCTTCCGACCCCTCGTTGAAGAGGTCTTGCCAAGACCTATCCCAAACTTAAGTAAAAATTTTCAGTCAGTCGACCCCCTTTTTTCAAGATCCTGATGTGACTAATAGACGAAGTCGGGCTCCTGGACCCCCTTTCCGACCCCTCGTTGAAAAGGTCTTGCTGAGACCAATCGAAATCTGCAATAATTTTTTTTAGTCGGTCGACCCCCTATTTTGAAGATCCTGATCTGGCCAACTTGTAAAAGCGGCCGATGGGGTCGGGACCAGGTCCATTCATCTTGTCTCGTCGCCCCGATTCCAAAAATACCCCTATGTGCCCTGCTAGCACCAATAATGGCGGAAATCCCCCTCCCGCTCATGTAAACCATGATGCACCTGCAGCAGCCCTTGTGCGACCCGGACGGGATTTGCACCACCGGATTATTTGTTTGGACGGTACTCCTGAAGTACCCTCCAAATCTGGTTACTCTAGCTCAACTCCTTCCTTGTACACAGACGCCAACAACAACAACAACAACAACACACAGACACAAAGGCAAATGCATAGGCCCTCCCCCTATTTTTTGAATAGAAGGGCGGGCCAAAAACACCTAAAAAATAACGAAAAATCGAGTTTTCTGCAGGTAGATCTCTGCTGTCTTGAAGAAAGGGGGGTCTGAGGGGCGGAGCCCCCCAGCCTCGACAAGTTGAAAAGTTGCAAGGGTCAAGGTCGTGTTATGTGTAGATGAAGCAACCCTATCTAGAATAAAGGGGGGTCTGGGAGTCCGAGCCCCCAGCTAGTAAGAAGTAACGGAGACGATGGACGAGCTAATGCCTGCCGAAGGCAAGCTAGCGCCGCAGGCCAAGGTAGGTACGCCAGGCGCGGATTGGAGAAACAGGCAGCGAGATATCGCGAAGCCTGTTACGACAAGACACGGTCTGGCGTAAACCTACCTTGCAGAGAGTGGGGTCTGGGGGACGCAGCCCCCCGGCCTCGTCAAGATAAAAATTGACAAGGGTCAAGATCGTATTATCTGTAGATAAAACAACTATATTTAGAATGTAGGGGAGTCTGGCGGAGCCCCCCAGCATGCAACAAGTTAATAGAAAATAACCGACAGTGGACAAGCCATTGCCTGCCGCAGGCAGGCTAGCGCCGCAGGCCAAGGTAGGTACGCCAGGCGCGGATTGGAGAAACAGGCAGCGAGACAGCGCGAAGCCTGTTACGACAAGACGCGGTCTAGCGTAAACCTACCTTGTAACATACGAATTCCCAAATCTTTTATTACGGACAAAAACATCCGAATTACAAACAAAATTCGATCTGTCATATGGCTGCTCAAAACTATCCGTAACCTACAAACACGCTATCCGTAAGGACTTTAGCGTGTGCATCGGTCATCGTTGCAAACATGTCGAACGACGCGTTAGAAATTTGACTCTCTAGACTAAACCTAGTGCTATAGCTGCTAACGACTCAACCTCAATCGGTCCTTCGTCTTTCGGGCCTGACCCGCCGGTTCACGGAGAGGATGGCTTCCGTGATGCGGTAATGGCTTTATGCAGGTTCCGTGCCGTGTTTCTGAGCGGCATAGCGAGCGTAGCGAGGGCTGGTGTCCTACGCGAGTAGGCGCTTCTTCGTGAAGAAAGAGCGGCTTGAGACGGAAGTTCGGCGAAACCTCGTTGTTTCGGTGAAATCCACCAAAGCAAGCTCTTTGCCGCGCGATGTGGATGCCGAGCGCCGCGGGTTCTGCGCGGTCTTGTAGGTGGCACCTTGGTGCACCATTGGCGGGGGTGGGCCATGTTCAGACAGAAGCGGGATGCCCCAGAGCAGACCTTACACTCTTAATGTTGTACAGTGAAGATTCTCCATATTATGGTGAAAATGTTCCCTATTATGCTGGTGCAGTTGACTTCATAATTGGCTGAGCGATAGCGAAGCCTGTTACTCCAGTGGGGTTGAAAAGTTTTTCCTGTCTGTCTGTCCGCACTACTCCTCCTAAACGGCTCGGCCGATCTCAATGAGATTTTGCACACTTTTTGGGTATGTCCTTGGCTCAGCACACGCGAAATTTCACTATCCTAGCTTAACTGGTTCAGTTTCTATAGCCGAAAAACTCCTTAAAAACGGCGAAAAATCGAGTTTTCTGCAGGGAGATCACCTGTGTCGAAGGAGGGGGGTCTGGGGGGCGGAGCACCTCAGCCCCGACAAGTTTCACAGTTACGAGGGTCAAGATCGTGTTATCTGAAGATGAAACAAGTCCATCTAGAATGAAGGGGGGCCTGGGGGGCGGACAAGCCATTGCCTGCCGGAGGCAGGCTAGCGCCGCAGGCCAAGGTAGGTACGCCAGGCGCGGATTGGAGGAACAGGCAGCGAGACATCGCGAAGCCTGTTACGACAAGACGCGGTCTGGCGTAAACCTACCTTGTTAAAGTAACCAAATCAACAGAAAGGAAGTAGTGAATGAATTATGTATCTCATCGGTGGCAGTGTTGTGGATGTTATGTTCCTCTGTTACTAAAAGTGAAATGTAATTGTTAATCAATCTGTGGGGATGGTCTTATGGGCTGTTCCCAGACAGAGCCCTTTGTTGAACGTCCATCCTTAAACCTTAAACCAGTGCAGTCTTTTAAGGTATTGTTGGTGTAGGTGTAAAGAATGTGGCTCAACTTATCATTCAAAATTGATGCCCATTTCAAAGCCATGTCATTAAAAAAAATGCATTTAGTCTTTGCAACAATAAACAAGGTAGGTTTACGCCAGACCGCGTCTTGTCGTAACAGGCTTCGCGATGTCTCGCGGCCTGTTCCTCCAATCCGCGCCTGGCGTACCTACCTTGGCCTGCGGCGCTAGCCTGCCTTCGGCAAGCATTGGCTTGTCCATCATCGGTTGCTTCTACCTTGTTGCATGCTGGGGGCTCCAGACCCCCCTTCATTCTAGATAGAGTTGCTTCATCTACAGATAACACGACCTTGACCCTTGTTACTGTTTAACTTGTCGAGGCTGGGGGGCTCCGCCCCCCAGACCCCCCTCCTTCAAGACAGAGATGACCAGCCTGCAGAAAACTCGATTTTTCGCCATTTTTTAGGTGTTTTTCGGCTATAAAAACTGAACCAGTTGAGCTAGGATAGTGAAATTTCGCGTGTGCCGAGCCGAGGACATACCCAAAAAGTGTGCAAAATCTCATTGAGATCGGCCGAGCCGTTCAGGAGGAGTAGTGCGGACACACAGACAGACCGACAGACAGGAAAAACTTTTCAACCCCACTAGAGTAACAGGCTTCGCTATCGCTCAGCCAATCATGTTACTCATCGGTGGCAGTGTTGTGTTACTAAAAGTGAAATGTAATTGTTAATCAATCCATGGGGATGGTCTTATGGGCTGTTTCCAGTGCAGTCATTTAAGGTATTTGTGGTGTAGGTGTAAAGAATGTGGCTCAACTTATGATTCAAAATTGATGCCCATTTCAAAGCCATGTCATTAAAAAAACATACATTTAGTCTTTGCAACAATAATTCATGTTACTTATGGGTGGCAGTGTTGTGTATGTTACGTTTCTCCATTAAACAAGGTAGGTGTACGCCAGACCGTGTCTTGTCGTAACAGGCTTCGCAATGCTGCGCCAGTTACGACAATAGGGTACTTCGGAGGAAACCTAGACCGGAAGTCAGCGACAGAACGGGAGAAACAATAGAGCATCGCGCGGCCGTGCTGAGCGGTGGTGGGGGCCGGAATCGGCAGAGTGGGGGTAGTATGCGCGCGCCGCCTTCACCCCCACTCCGCCGATTTCGACCCCCACCACCGCTCAGCACGGCCGCGCGATGCTCTTTTGTTTCTCCCGTTCTGTCGCTGACTTCCGGTCTAGGCTTTCTCCGAAGTACCCTATCCACGCCTGGCGTTACACCTAACTTGGCCTGCGGCGCTTGCCTGCCTTCGGCAGGCCAGGTTTCTTTTCCAGGCATCCGCACACCAATTTGCGTGATTGAAGGTCAAAACAGCATTTGATTTCGTGCCTAAGGCTGCATTGGCCTGACTTTTTAACTTGTCGAGGCTGGGGGGCCCCGCCCCCCAGAACCCCCTTTCTTCAAGACAGAAGTGATCTGCCTGCAAAAAACTCGATTTTTCGCCGTTTTTTAGGTGTTTTTCGGCTATAAAAACCGAACCAGTTGAGCTAGGATAGTGAAATTTCGCGTGTGCTGAGCCAAGGACACACCCAAAAAGTGTGCAAAATCTCACCGAGATCGGCCGAGCCGTTCAGGAGGAGTAGCGCGGACACACACACACACACACACACGCACGCACACAGACAGGAAAAACTTTTCAACCCCAATGGAGTAACAGGTTTCGCTATCGCTCAGCCAACAAAAATGCAAAGCAACACGAAATGGAATCGTTATGGTGGTGGTATTTTGGGCCACTCCCCGTGCAGTAATTTAAGTTGGTGTTGGGACTGGTTTGAAGTAATAAGGTCCATCATTCCTCACTCCATCACTCTTTTATTTCCGCCTGCCTCCGAATGTCCCCTTCACTTGTAGTCTTCCCCACCTAATGTTGATCCTCCTGAAAATGAAGAAACAATAGGTTTGAGAACCCCGACTGGTTTCTGCGCAAGGACAACTGTAAAGTGAAACTTGCATATCCTTGAAATATTTGTCACAGGAAGTTCATTTTGTGGTCAAAATTCCACCACTAACATGATTTCATCTAGAAAGTCGAGGGACCCAACTCGTTTAACTTTCCGAGCTATGGAGGAAGGATTTCATAGACCCTTGGCAGTTCCTCCAAAACTGTCCTCAGGATACAGGAAAAAATACGCTAACCTCACAGTCTGGCAAATGAACCTTCTAGGACAAAAGGATAGGATAGCGTTGGCATATTTGGGAATATGAGTGGAGAAGACACCTTCAAAGCTATGTTACCTGGCCAATTTATATTTTATTTCGAATTTGAGAGATCTTGGTCTTGTCTCCTGTCTATCAGGAAAACCAAGAAAGGTTTCAAGAAGAGCCCAACGCTATCATTTTCCTTTGCAAAAAAATATTAGAATGCCAGATTGAAGTGCCAAAAACAGGAGAAAGTGACTTTCCTCTCCTGAATCGGTGAAATTAAGCAGATTGTAAATATCATGGGGTTTCTTTGTGCTATCCAACTGTCCGCTATGGGGTGATAGGTCCTAGTCATTGCCTTTGAACCTACAAAGTTTGAATCCGTGACCCAATCCTAGGATGTCGGTCCTGCTTGGGGGTGGAGTGCCTAAATATCTGGGTGAGTCCCTGCATTGCGTTTAGATTGCTCACCTCAGGCGGCAGGCAAGGGCGCCCGCCACCACCGTCCCGGCGACTGCCAACGCCCGCATTGCTGCAACAAACGAACAATCCATCTTCACAAACCTGTTGAATGCAGCCACCTGTGAAACATGCCTATTGGAGGTCGAGTTGCGGTGTCATGGTCAGGGGTGCCGGTGAAACTGTAGCCAGACCCTCAAATCTAGCGTCGCGACTCGGCCACTACGGGTAGGGACAGTTAAATAACTCTACTTACTGAATTCTTTTGTGTCAGCAGTCGCGGGGTGGTGAGCGAGGCCGCCCTTGCCCTCCCCTGTCTCCTTTTTCTCCATTACTCCTTGGTTTTCTTTGGTGTCTGACTTGCTGTACGAGCTATGTTGTTGCATGGAAAAGCACAAAAATGTTTAGATCACCTTAAAAGTTTATCACAAAATAATGATGAAATCCTTGGGACAAACGGGCGTACCTCTCGCTGTGGTAGTCTGCTACTCTCTGGTGGCTGCTTTGTTGTTGGTTTTGGAGGGCTTTTGCTATTGCCGTTGCCAACATGTGCCCCTGCCGCCTCGCCATCCAGCTTAACTCTTAACTGCAGTGTCACTGCAATGTATTGGTGTGTACGCAACTCGCAACTATTTTCGACAATAAAAACCGATATCACCCACGAGGGACAATTATTATGCTGCAGTGTAGGAAGCCAATGACAAACATTGAGTTGGCAGCATCGTAACGTCCTTTGTTTATACGTATTCCCTGCCTTGGGGGTGGGGGTTGGAACGAAACAACCCCCCCCCCCCTTTCCCCCTTGCAGCGTCGAATGTCAAGACTGCGTCGCGGCAGACTGACTCCGCGATTCGGTTTCGTCGCTCTGTCTCTCTCGCACTTATGGGCCGTTCCATCTGGGGGCAGGAGAGAGGCAGCGTCGAAAACTACCCCTGCCCGTTCCGAGGCCTGGTGGACCTCGGCGCTGTCCAGGTGCCAGGACGAGCCGAGGCGCGGTGCTGCACGGCGTGCTGGGCCTTCTTGGGGCGCAGCAGCACGTCGGGCTCGGGGAGCGGGGGCTGCCTGCCTGCTAGCACGCCCTGCCCCGCGCCGTGCCGCGCCGCACCGCCCCGCCCTCGCCCTGGCCGGTCCGCACCGCGGCGCTGCTGAGGCCGCCGTCGTCGCCGGCGTGAAGGTTTCCGTCCGTCCATCGGCGGCGTCCTGGAGAACGCACTGGAGCAGGCAAGCCCTTGGCAGCGCACATCGTGCGGCGGCACTGCAGGCCGCGGCTAGGCCTTGCATCGGCACGCCTCTAGTGGCCGCCTGGCCGCCACCACACTTGGCTGCCGGTCCTGGCGCCCAGCAGCGGGTCGTCCTGCACCGTCCAGGACGACGGCCTACCTTCACGGGGTGCAGCGTCGGCGACCACCTGCCGTCCGCCGGAAGCGCCGCCCTGCCTGCTCGCAGTGCTCGGGTGCCGCGGGCCGCGGCGTGGCCTCGCGACGCCCTGCGCGAGGTGCGTTCGATGTCCCTGTGCTGGAGTTGGTGCTGCTCTACTCGTCGAGGCCATACGGCGCGCCGAGTGCGGCGTTCTGGCGGACTCGCGGCATACCCTCTTGGCCAGCGGCAGCATAGCGTGACCGTGCGTTCAAGTTTCCCCTGGCGGCCTCGCGGGTGCCCTAACTGGCAAGCAGACTGGCTGTGAGACTCCTTTTTGTCGCTGTCTTTTCTCGCGGAGCAGGGCGCCTGGGCACTGGGGCCGCGAAGCCTGTCGCCGTCAGCACGGCGCGGCTGCGACGCAGCCACCTGCCTTGCGATGTCAGGCCAGAGGGCTGCGATGCTGCCATCGCAACGTCTAGTCAGTAGACTCTAGTGCCCTCGTTGCCCCCCGCGCGTACACAGAGAGGGAAAGGGGGTGGCTCATGCCCTCCCACTCCCCATTCCGCCACCCCGCGGCCGTGCAGCTCTCGTGGGTGTCTGCGGCGTGAAGCTCTGGGCTGTTTACCCCCCCCCTCCCAAAATCGCCTCACCCCACCACACCAAGCCCATGCCCCGCCCGCACGGGTCTTCAAGGGTCCAAGACTGCGTTCCTTTGTTAATGGACGTCCCCTTGCCATGCTTGAAACAATTATTCCATCAACGAGGTGGCCGAGGCTGTACCATTCAAATCGAGGGGCAAACAACTTCGTCAAAATTTGTACACCGTTAATTCAAATTCACGTTATTTCATTGTTATTTCAACGTGATTTCGCTTTATTTCACGTTTTAGCCTTACTTCACCGTTATTTCAGCGTTTTTCACCGTTATTTCACGTTATTTCACTATCATTTCATCTGTGCAAAGCGTTTTGCAATCAATGGGCAAGATCTTCCAATCGAAGCAAAATACACAACATTGTACACTGTCAGTGACAATGACGTTGTCAGTGCCGATGTCAGTGACGATGTCAATGACGATTAGATACGAAATCAGTGACTCTGTCACTGACGCTGTCAGTAACGCTGTCAGTAACGCTGTCAGTGACGCTCTCAATGACGCTCTCAGTGACGCTCTCAGTGACGCTGTCAATGACGTAGTCAGTGACGCTTTCCGTGACGACGTCAATGACGCTATCGGTTACGCTTTCCATACCGCTTTCGGTGACGATGTCAGTGACGCTGTCAATAACGCTTTAAGTTACGCTGTCAGTGACGCTATCTGTGACGCTGTCTGCAACGCTGTAAGCGACGCTGTCAGCGACGCTGTCCATGACGATGTCAGTGGCGCCGTGTATGGTGTCGTCAAAGAACCCGTCAGTCACGCCGTTAATGATGCCGTCGGTTACGCCGTCAATAATGTATGTGTCACTGACAGCGTCACTGACGCTGTTACTGACGCCGTCAATTACAAGGTCCACTGACAGGGCCACTGACGCTATCATTTTCGCCGTCAATGACGATGCCACTGACGTTATCAGTGACAACACTGTTAAAAAAATCCATCTTAATTTTAAGAAACTTTTTTATGAAGCAGTTTACAAAGACTTTTTGGTAGTAAAAGTAATAAACTTTTTCTTCTTAAAAGTAAGAACCAAATATGAAAAGTAATAATCTGTTTCTTAAAAGTTGTTTTTGCATTTAAGAAGAATTTAACACAGAGTAGGGAAAAATTTAACGCCTTATGTACGTAATGAGATATTCATTGTACGGTAGTAGTCGATTTCACTGCCGAAGTTGCTTGGAAGCGTGGTTGAAACTCGGTCTCGAACCCGGAATTCCGGATTACCGCACCGCGACGCTACCAACTGCGCCACGAGTGAGCTCTGCGAGGCGGGCTCTAGGATGTGGATGACTCCAAGCCTCTCGGCGGAGACTCCACTAGGCAGCGGAAGCGCTCATCCCAGGGCCTCCAAACACGACTTCACATGACCAAGATCATCCAAATTTGTTCTTTACGTACACTGGTAGTGAAGCGTCCAATGATCACAATTTTAACTGGCAGGATGAGAATCAAATATGAAAAGTTATAGTAATTTTTAATTTTAAGAAACAAATAATGGCATTTGGCAAACAATCTTAAATTTTATGAACCTGTTTTTCAATTTTAATAAAGTTTCTGAAAGTTACCAATATTTTCATAACTTGTCAGAAATGTTTTGGTAAATGTAAGAAATTTTCTTAAACTTCACAAACCTTTATGAGTTTTCATATCCTTTCAAAAGGTTATTAAAATTAAGATGTCATTTTGTATTAAATTTAAGAATTTTTTTAACAGTGAATGTCAGTGAGTCTGTCAGTCACAGTGCCAGTGACGCTGTCGGCGACGATGTAAGTGACGATGTGAATAAAGCTCTCAATGTCGCCGTCAATAACGCTGTCCGTGCCGATGTCAGTGACGCCATCAATGACGCCATCAACGATGCCGTCAGTGACACCGTCAGTGACACCGTCAGTGACGCCATCACAGATGCCGTCAGTGATTCCGTCAGTGACATGGCCGATGACACAGTTTAACTGTACAGTGTACAGCTTTACTGACAGCGTCACCCACAGTGTCACTTGTAGTGTCAGTCGCAGTGTCACTTTAAGTTGCGTTGACAGCGTCATTGAAACCGTCTTTACGGTCGCCTGTTATAGCGTTTGGGTTCTGGCCTCAGATGCGACTATTAAGGCACAGGTGGAGAAGACTTATTTGACCCGCAACTTACACTCTACAAAGTATAGACCTACCCAAACATGTAAGAGTAAACTCCATTGTTCATTACTCTTTTTATACTTTGTGAAGATGGATCTCTCATCAAAAGAGCTGGATCGTAGCTTTCAACATCTTGATTTGTAACATAAGCCTTTGAGGGAGCATGCCAAACCGAAGCTCCAGGACGTCTTCTTACAAAAACTCCTCTATTCCCAACAACTACTGTGCAGTCTTGAAGTTTCTTCGGGAATTTAAAAGCGCAGTCATATGTTCCAGTTTTTTGTCGGCATGGGGCTCTTTCATTGTTTGAACAGGGTTTGTGAATTTGATGAGAAAGAACTAATTTTCTTAATTCTGGATCTGATGGTATCTCACCACTGATTATAGTATCAACTTGATGAGGTGTTTGTGGAACATCTGCATCGTTCATGAAGAGCACAATGTGCAAATGTGGAACAGCTGAAACAAGAAAAATATAAATAAGGAAAGGATTTTGTTCTTAATTAAAGGTTTAAATAGAAAAGAGTGTGATAGAGAATGTTGAGGGCAGTTAAAATTTGCCCATCTGTTAATGTGCGGGATGCGCCAAAGTTAATTATAAACTTTGTTGTTTTTTCTATTATTTAACTTGTACACTGAATCGTTTAGAGAATATTGCTAACAGTTTAGTACTTACTACTTTCTCTGTCTTCAACTACGCCGGTGAAGCCCAGGCACCTTCCAAGAACTGATTTTTCACAGCAATCATTTATGAATGTTAACATTCGCATCTTAAAGCTTCGGTCCATTAGATCGGACCGGAACAAAACCCACTCACGGCCCTGGCCTTGTCTTTTTAACTCATCAATAATTTCTTTGTTTTCAATAACAATAGATTTTGTGACAAAGTAAGTTGGGGAAACATTTATTTCTTCGGCAATGGCCAGACATTTAAGAAGACATGTCTTGTAGAACCGAACACTGCCAACGTGCGATTGAGGATTAATTACAACGGTTCCAACTTTCTTTTTCTCCCCGTCAGCCATGCTTTGTAAAGCTTTTTGTACTTCTTGTCGAGTTGATCGGTACAGAAGATGTTGGTTTTGTTCAAGGAACCTAAGGTTGATCTCCTCCATTTTTATCGCTGTGTAGACAAAAACACACCAGGATGTACGAAGGAATGAAACACGGAATTAAAGAAAAGTGAAAACTTACGTTAGCCATTACAACTCCAGGAGGACCCAAGCGAACAACCATCCCTCGGTAACACTGAGGAACGGTTAACCGATCTGGCCCCTGAAAAATGTGGAGATGGTTGGAAATGGTTACACAAAGTGTACTTCATATAATTTTACCCCTAAACTGTAAAAATAATACAGCGACGCTTGTGCGTACCTCGATATTGACCTTCAGATTTATTGTGTCTCATGAGGTCCGTTCGTAGTTGAGAAAACACTCCAACTTTAAGCTGCATATCAACTTGGGACCCTCTACACTGTGTGAAAAAATAGTTCCCGTCAAATGCGGCTTGGCTATGATGTTAAAACGGAGGTGAGTCATCATAAACGGGTGTTACGCCCCTGAACTTCCGTCAAATTCGATGAAACTTGGTGTCTCAAGTTACCCCGTACAGTTACCATTTTCTAAAAAAAAAAGTCAATATTGCCCGATGAGTGATGGCTTCCCCTCAAAACCAATTATACATTTAGAATGTTCAAATAATAGGGTTGAGAAATACACTGAGATTCCATACGCTATGAGTATAGCACGTATGGTACGGTACAATGCAGCTGAGATATCGCACCATACGTGCAATGCGATAGCCATATTGCACCTTACGTGCGATGCGTCCCAAAAATGCCCTATGCTAATGCATGGGAATGGGGAGGTATTGCACTTCATGTGCAATGCTTTTGCATCGCACCAATTGACGCTATACACATAGCGTTTGGATTCTTAGTGTACTGCAGTCATTTGAGTCTAAACAAGACTTGTTTCGAGTACCAAGGGAGACTCGTAACACCCCTCTAAAATTGTTAAAGTTCTTAAAATTGAAAAATCGTTATGAAAGTGGTGAGCCTGGTCCTAACCCGCCGTTCAAACGCTTAATCGTCTTTCCAAACAAGTATGAAACACGTGCTAGGGCAGTTTTGACCTCCGAATGTGCCGAGCTAGGTGGCACCTCCTAAAAAGGTGGAAAAGCAGAAGTGTCTCAAGTTACCCTTGCTGTCTCAAGTTACCCCGGTTTACGGTAGTGCCGCATGGTGGGGTGCGAAACGTCCACAGATACGACAAACCGATACTAAGTTTAATTCTGAACGTTTTAAACACTCTCATCCCAGTAACGTTCAAACGAGTGTGACAAAATGTCGCGTTCGTTTCGACGTGAATCAGCCATAACTTAGCTTATTTTCATTCAAACGAATGTGACACAATGCTCAAGGGAACGTGTCACATTCGTTTCAACGTGGGGCATTTAGGCCCCTTGCTCGTTTAATCGATTGTTCGCCCTGGAGCTTTCGCTACTCTACCACATGCATAATGTGACAGAACTGACAACTCACGTCACAACGGGTCAAACAAGGCAGAATCACTAATAATTATCGAATTTTCGTGTTATTTGATGTTTTCGGACGCCATTTTGACACATACGCCCTCCCCCATTGGACCCTGCACGTTTTCAAAATGTGGAAACTTACGAAAATTGACAAGAACTGCCAATTACTATGTACAAAAGAATAATGAGTACTGACATCGAACACGAAACCCGAACGAAATGAGGCAAATGACCCGGGAAAACAGCAATATTTCGTACTTATGGACGTTTTCGGACGCCATCTTAGCAACTAAACCCTTCCACATTAGACCACTTATATTCCCAAAGCGTGGAAATTTATGAAGATTGAAAAGAACTGCCATTGGACGTGAATCACGAGCAAGAGGAGGACAAAACCGTTCCAAAACACGGATATTTGGTGTATTTTGACGTTTTCGTACGCCATCGTGTCATTTGGGCCCTTGAAAAATGTGCAGATGGTTGGAAATGGTTACAGAATATGTGCCTAATATTATTTTACCCCTAAACTGTAAAAATAATACAGCGACACTTGTGCGTACCTCGATATTTTAGAAAAACAAGCTTTTTGGCGGCCATTTTGGACGCCATCTTGAATTTAGGGGCTTAAATGCAAAAATCGAGCTTGGCAACAGGGCGCATCGTTTTCAGCGGGGTCGAATTAGTCCAGAACCGCCTGTTGCCAGTTTGTAGCACAAATCGCCTCTCGACATGCAGTTATCGGCAATCTTTCCCGGTCTAAGCTGCAAGTTCAGAGAGAGACCAATATGGCCACCTTCCAACAGAGCGACAAGGAGAGAACAAGCAGATTGACCAACATTGGAAAGTTACAGGAAGTGTTTGAAAAGGACGCGCGATAAAATTACAAGGCAAAATTAAAAGCCAGAACCAAGCGAGAAGAAAGATCCAAGAATGGACATGAAAAGACAACAAGAGAGTCAACATTCAAAAACAAAGAAGTCACAGAGAATAAAGCAAAAGAAGTTCGACCGTTAAACAGACACAGTTGGTACGACTGGCGTCTGCAACCACCACCGAGCCAGACAGGCCGTAATGGAATGGCAGGAAAGCCGGAGTCAAGTATCAAGGAGCAGAGGCTCTTTGGAATGTCGGACACAGTAAAGAGTTGTAAGAGTCAGAGGCAAAATACTACTATGGTCTGTGACAGGGGTGAGCCAGATGGAGAACACCACACGGTATCTGAAGTGAAGGCCACATCATCGGCATCGTCAGCAAGCAGCACCTCAAGCGTACCCCTAACAGGAGCTCCTGGCGGCACAAGCTCTTGCAGAGCGGCGCGATGCTCATGGCCATGTTCCAGAGTACCATGTACCAACTGGACGGCTCAAGGCGGCGCACTCCTGCACGTCCCCAACCACTCCTACGCCAATGTCGGCAATTATTGTCCAAGATTTCGGACTGTAGATCCGCCTTCGAGTGAACTGAAGGGCGGAACCGGTCAGACGATCTGCCAATTGACATTGTTGTGAAGGTGGTTGTGAAGGATTTGAACCGCTGTTTCCAGAGCTGGGAGTCACACACGCTACCCACTAGACCATTGCAATACATCGGACGGAGCGGAGCGCTAGTCCTGAAGAGCCGCTCTACCCCCACCACTGACGCGAGCGTCGACGAACTCGGGAGCCAATCAGCGCAGCGACTTGACCCCACCATCGGCACGAAGTGACGCGCACGACGAAGCAACAGTGCGAACAGGGTAGCCAACCCAGTGAAAACAATAGCCATTCATGCGGATCAATCGCACTCGATATGAACGCACCGAGGCAATGCGTGCTGGAATGCATAACACGCGGGCCGTTGCCCGGTCAAGCCTTATGGTCAGTCGGCACTTGACAGCCAAGAGACGCAGACATGGCGCTTGCTTGGTTAAGTCGGCAGCCATGGTACAACAAATTCAAGCAGACAGCTGTCAAACAGCCGGTGATTGTTTACATTGAAGGAAACATAGGAGTTGGCAAGTCAACGTTACTGAAGAATTTGGAAGAAAAAGGATACCTTGTAGTGCAAGAACCAGTTTCCCAGTGGACAAACTATCATGGGATTAATTTCCTGGAATTGTACACTCAAGATATGCAAAAGTGGGCGTTTACCTTTCAATCAATGGTGCTCAGTACATTGTGGCAGACTCAATTAGAAGCTATACAACAAGAAAATCCTGTCATCATCGCAGAGCGATCTCTACATAGTGTGGTCAAGATGTTCGCTAAAACGCAGAAAGACGCTGGATTTATAAACGAAGAGCAGTATGTATTGCTTGACAACACAGCCAAAGAGAAAGGAATACTTCTTATATCTTCGAGGCAGTGCCACGACAGCCTACCAAAGGATCCAACAAAGGGCAAGGGATGAAGAGAACACACTGTCCAAGGATTACATCCAACAGCTTCATCTGATTCTGGACAACTGGATGGAGAACGAACCAGGACTTCATGCAGTTGTGGATGCCATAGGATCTCCAGAGACAGTGCAACAGCAAGTCATCGAGGCCTTGGGACAGTTACCAAGTTAAGTGTGGTAAAACATTGGTGTTAATTAGTCTTCTTAGATCAAAACTGGTGTTTTAGATAGGATTTAGCTAGCTAGTCAGGATTTGCAACACCAAGGCATTATCCCCAACTGTTAGTTAGAGGGGATTAGGTTACAAAATTCTGTGCGCAGTGTTATGTGTGTTACAGGAGAATCTACGAGAATTCTTCTAGAACTGTCTTCTAGAGTCAACAAGACCAACACAGAAGGAATAATCCATTTCTGTAACATTTCTTTATTTTAAAATGATCAGGCTAAATGGTTGCACCCCAGGATGGCGTCCCTAACTAGTTTTTGGACGTGCCATGGGAGTTGCTGTTGAACCACTCTTTAAGAGGATCATGAATTTTGTTTGATCGTTGATGGCGTGTCAAGGAAGGACTGGACACCCTTACCTTGAGTCAGATGGGCCTAGACGTGATATTGTTTTCAGCTCAACACTCAAGGTGACGCAGAAAAATTTAATTGAATGTCAAAGTTTGGGCAACTTACAATTTTCTTTGAAAGAAGGAGTGGAGTAATAACTTTAAAAGGAGGAGAAGTGATAACTTTAAAAGGAGGAGAAGTGATAACTTTAAAAGGAGAAGTGATAACTTTGAAGGAAAGGGAGCAATTTGAGAAAATTCTTTTAAAGGGGGAGTGGTGTAGAGATTTGACGGTTTAAAACAGAGCTAAACAAGTGTCAGTCAGTATTTTTATTTCTTGTCTTCTTCCCCTCTCTGGCTTGCTTCCCTCACTCTTGGCCAAGGCCTTACAGTACTCCTCTTTCTGAACTCACCCACCAAGCAAGGTGTCACTGTTGCCCAGACTATAAATTGGATCGCGCCTCAGCGCCGGTCAACAGTCTGTAGCCTGGTCTCGGTCTGTGCAAACCTCCCTAATAAACCTGTGAATTCCTACTCTCTCTCGTCACTTATCCGTTCCTCATCACTATTAGTGCCCTACACTACAGCTGCTTGAATAATATATTCTGCAACAAATAAACGATTTTTTCTAAACAGGCATTGATATGTTGGGCAGAATAGATTGAAGTTATTCTACAACATGAATGATCCATGCAGCGGCAGAAGAGAAAAATAGGAATTATTTGCAAATTTGGTATGCTCATAATTATTGTGCTAGAAATTTTATTGAAATTGAGGTCTTTTTGTTTGCCGGTGCATGGATCAAAAAGAATCAGATATTTGCAAGAGACACCACGTTGTACCATGCAACACTATACCAAACAGGAGAATATTTCGTTTTTCACTTTAAAACTTACCAAGGTATAATCGTCGACTCCAATGAAGAATATTAAATTTTCCTTCTCGTATCATCAGACGATAATTGTAATATTCTCTGAGAAGGGCTCCTCGTTCTCTGTTTTTGGACTCAATAAAAGCATCTTCACCATGCAGATGAATAAGTGGGTAAGACAGAGGATCAATGATGGATTTATCAGACCTGACATTTCTCTCGGATGTCTCGCCTGCTGGGGCATTCCTTAAAGTCATAATAAAGTCGTATCCCATGTTTGCTGATACATCAGAAACCAAAGCTGTCAGCCCGCAACCTAAAGGACGGTTCTTGAAGAGGCTATCCGATCGAATCTTATTGATAAATTCTCGATTGACCTTTCCGTAATCTCCGTACGGATATGGATTAAACACAATATTTACATCTAGTGATGAATCATTGTCCTCGTCGTGGTATACCTCCCATGCGTGTCGCAAGACACCAACATATGGGTTGTTCAAACGCATGTATCTTTCGAGAAGAAGTAAAGTGGCTTTATCCAATACCCCTTTACCGTAAGTCTTTCGCTCAATCCTGGCATTCACGGCATCTTCTGGACAATCAATAAAGTACATTCTTGCCGTACTAGGGGCTTCTAAATTATTGGGAGCAAATAAGCTGCCAATGTACGATATTTTTCCATTGAAATAAACAACTTTTTTTCCACGGTGAGTTTTAAATTCTCTTCGAACCACAGGCTGCACCAAAGCCAAAGCTGAATTGTAAAACTGAATATTATTTTGAAATTGTATTGCTCTTTTCGAGGTGCCAGTATACAATTCCATTATTTCCTGTGATGGCTCTTGTAAGGTTGAATAAATAGAATCATATACTCTATTGGCTCGTCCACAACATACCGATGGAGTTTCAGTGTTGAGAAACGGGCGGCGGCCAGTAAGCCTCTCAGCTGGCCAAAAAAGTGCATCGCAATCGGGGCATTTTATTGACACATTACCGTATCGCAGTGGGTGGTTGGTTTTATCTCCTTTCGAATTCACTTTTTGAGGAGTTTCGCCTCGAAAACAAGCTGCCCACATATACGTTGCAGTCATTGTTTCCTTAACAAGGTTTCTTGTTCCTTTAATTTGAATGTCATCTGAAAAGAAAAAACAGAATGCTTTAAATTTGTGTTGGCTGAGCGATAGCGAAGCCCATTACTCCAGTGGGGTTGAAAAACTTTTTCTGTCTGTCTGTCTGTGTGTGTTTGTTTGTGTGTGCGTGCGTGAGTGTGCGCACTACTCCTGCTGAACGGCCCAGGCGATCTGGGTGAGATTTTGCAGGCTCATTAGGTATGTCCTAAGCTTTCCACACAAAAAATTTCACTATCCTAGGTCACGTGATTAAATTTTTATAGCCGTAAAACACCGAAAAACGGCGAGAAATCGAGTTTTTAGCAGGCAGATCACTTCTGCCTCGAAAGAAGGGGGGTCTGGGGGCGGAGCCGCGAAAAGTTAGAAAGTTACAAGGGTCAAGGTCTTGTTATCTGTAGGTGAAGCAACTCTATCTAGAATGAAGGGGGATGTGGGGGCCCCCCAGTATGCAACAAGTAAGAAGCAACCGACGATTGGCAAGCCAATGCCTGCCGAAGGCAGGCTAGCGCCGCAGGCCAAGGTAGGTACGGGTGGCGCGGATTGGAGGAACAGGCCGCGAGACATCCCGAAGCCTGTTACGACAAGACGCGGTCTCGCGTAAATCTACCTTGTAACATTAAGGTTTAAATAATCTTTTAAAGTTTTTGCTTTTAATTTGCTCTTAATTTAAAATCTTTTACGGAAAGAAGCCATGCCCTCAATTAAAAAGAATTCAAAATTTGTGAATTTATAAGTGAATTTTATCGGTATTTGGCCCGTCCCGTTTTTTTTTAAATGACGGAGGGACGTGTGCTGTGCGTCCGTTCGTTGACTTTCCCGCGAAAAATTACATGTTCTGTTAACGCACGGGGCACTTGAAAAATAAGTTCTTAATGTAAAGAAAGGAATAAATTCTTTTTGCCCAAGCATTTAGACTGGATTTACAGGTGGCGCATCGCTCCCAAAGTGAAAACAACCGCTTTTTGGCAAATTTCACGTTTTCTTCACAGCCACGGCACTTCCCGGCCGTCCCTCGCGACTCGGTCGGACTCCTAGTTCCCTCGCGTAACATTCCAGAACCAACCCGACCCTTGCCGGTTTCAGTGCCAGTTTCGAATGAATTGGAGAAGTTCGAAGCCTGGTTTAAACCCAGCGGGGTATGTTTTGAACATTCTTTTTATTCGCATTTTGTATTGTTTCTGATGTTTTTGAGGGTGCTTATGACGCGAACGACATTTATTTTAACCCCAGACTAAGGTTTCATTCCCGTCAGGGTCAAACATAGGCGAAATTCGAACGTTTTTCAATGCACAGGACGGGCCAAAGTTGCCGATGTATATCACTACTTTTCCGGTTATTTATAGAAGGAAACACGAAAGACTAAATGACAAATGTCGTGGCAGACTTTGTTTTAAATAAAAATGTTTTGAATATGTCATGTTACAATATCTTGAGGAAACGTTCTTTATATGTTAGTTCAACTGACTTACATGCAAGGGGACAGGAGTCCAACTTCAATGGGTACAATCTTTTTGGAACGTAAATATCATTTGAAAAGGACTCATAAGGTATCACGTCTTCTTCAATTTCAAAATTGGTATCCATTGTTATGTGGTCACTTTGAGAGTCAGAAAACTCATGTGTCAGAAGTGCCGAAAGTCCCAATTGATCTGTCTGAGTTTATCTGAAAAAAGAAAAGGAAAATAACAAAAAAGAATAGTGTAAGGGAACAATTTGAAATTGTTATGAGGATGTTTTATGAAAGTGTTGTCCTAAAAGCAAAAAGGGAACATGATAAAAGACAAACAAAGTTAAAATTTAATCACGACAACAATTCATACGTTACAGTCTGTAAGGTATGACATAAAGAGACCGCAATTATTACCTCAGGAAAAGGTTCAAAGTCCATTTCATCTGTGTTTTCACCAATTAAAGTGTCACACGCATTCAAAGAAATTGTTTCATCACCTGTTGATTTATTATCTATAAATTCAACGCCTTTGTCATTGTCAGGGGTCCCTTTATCATTTCTTGCGTAATAGGGTACTTCGGAGAAAACCCAGACCGGAAGTCAGCGTCAGAACGGGAGAAACAAAAGAGCGTCGTCAGGCCGTGCTGAGCGGTAGTGGGGGTCGAAATCGGCGGAGTGGGGGTGATGGCGGCGCGCGCATGCTGCCCCCACCCCGCCGATTTCGACCCCCACCACCGCTCAGCACGGCCTGACGACGCTCTTTTGTTTCTCCCGTTCTGTCGCTGACTTCCGGTCTGGGTTTTCTCCGAAGTACCCTATTCAAATGAATATTTAAGTGGTGATTCAAGTTCCAACACTCATGATCCTGCAACGAAGAGAAAAATTAAATGTGAAACAAATCCGAAAGGGAAGTGCCCCTCTTGTAACATCAATATTTTGATTTAATTTCTGGAATCTCTTCTTCTATACAATTTTTTTACAATTTGTATTGCTCCAAAATCGAAAAATAATATTTTTTCACTGTTTTTACCATTTCAAAACTTAATGGTAAATTTTTCTTTTGTCCTTACTTTAAAATTATTTTTTTTAATATCAAAGCAACTTTCCTAAACGGAACTTTAGTCGTTTGTATAGTTCAAAGAATTTCAACATTGTACACTGTACTAAGTAGACAGTTAGGTTTGTAGTGTAAGTAATTCCTGCACCTTGCTCGCGCATGGCTTAACGCGCTTCCTAGGCCGTTCCCGCCCCCTGCCAGCACGCAGCAAGTTAGACGTAACCGACGACGGACAAGCCATTGCCTGCCGAAGGCACGCTAGCGCCGCAGGCCAAGGTAGGTACGCCAGGCGCGGATTGGAGGAACAGGCCGCGAGACATCGCGAAGCCTGTTACGACAAGACGCGGTCTGGCGTAAACCTACCTTGTAAAAGCAGTGTCATTACATCCCTAGCTCACCTCACACCAAAATTCAGCTTTCTATCTCGATTCCTGCGGTTAAAACCACCCTAACCACCAATAAACTCTTAAAAAACGGCAGAAAAAATACAACTCTTTAGGTACTTCCAACGTTTTGTCAGTTTCATAGTGTTTCCTATGTTTTTGAGGGTGCTGATGACGAAAAAAGAACCCAATCTGACCGCCGACCCAAAGTTCAGTCCCATTTGTGTGGATTTAGATCACCAAAAGCTGTTTTTTCTGGGGATCACCCCCCCCCCTTTTTTACGGTTGACTGAATAGCCTGCCTTTAACGCCGCAGGCCAAGGCAGGTGTATACGCCAGGCGTGGATTGTTGAAACTGGCGCAGCATCGTGAGGACTGTTACGACAAGGCACGGTCTGGCGTACACCTACCTTGTATTATGTGACGTGGTAAGGGCAGTGTCAGATCAAGGGCCCACAATCCGAGGAGCCATTTCTGAACTGAAAGCCAGCAGCCCCGATCAAGATGAAATTTTTTATGAAATTGATGGTCATTGGATTGTTTATCTGTGGGATATTCCTCACATAATCAACCAAGAATATTCGCAACAATTTATTACCAAGTGACCTTGAATACAAACCTGGTAAAGTTGCCAAATGGAAGCGTACTATTGAATATATTAAGCTGGATGATTCTCTCTGCAAAATGTCAAAAGTCTCAGACAAACACGTAAACCCTCAAGGTAAATATCGGATGAAAGTGAAGTTGGCTGTGGAAACATTAAGTTCAACAACATATGGTGCGATGAAAACTACCTATGAAGTGTCTGAACATACTAAGTTGGAAAGCTGCAGAGATACTGCAGAGTTTTGTAAATCTGCTGATTATTTTCTAAGCCTCACTAATGATTCCTATTTGTTGGGGGATCTGAAGAGTCTTTTGTCCCAAAATATTGATTTCTCTGAACAACCTGTGCTGTCTGAAACTTTGATTCGTGGAAATCAACCCTTGCTTAAGAAAATGGATGATAGACTCTTCAAGATTAAGAGGCAGGCACCCACTTTCTTTCGTGCTCCTACAGTCTTTGGAGTTTCTTGGGAAATTGGATGCAACAAGTGTCTGAGCCAACTGACAACAACTGAGAAAAGTTTAGATCTGGCTTTTACCCCATCCCGAGATCACTATGCCATGAAATAAAGTATCCGCAATTTTCCATCTGCTAATGTGATTAATGCATTTTTGCGGTCTGTCAGAAAGCCTTTATTGATCACTGGAAGAAGGTTATTTGCGAGGCTCAGGTTTTGGAGTCTATAGTCAAATTGTTTCAAAGTGCTGCTTGGTCTTGGTTTACTTGTGCCACTCACTCTACCCTGAAGTCCCACCTAGTTCCCAAGTTTGCTATATGTCTGATGGAACAGCAGTGCAGAAAATCCAATAATGATTCCAAAAAAAAGATGTGTTCAAAAGAACAAGGATAGAAATTTCCCTCTCTTATTCCCGTTTTGTACTTGGCAGTACTCGGAATCGCCAGTAGCGACTAGTTTCCCCCACTCACTGAGGACTTGGCTGGCCCTGGAGCAGAGAGCATCTACGCGTTAGGCAGACGGACGAGCTCGCGCGCTATTGATTATTTATTGTTTGCTGTTTAAAATACAACCAATCTTTTACCAAATCCACTCCCTGATTTAAACGGCCTCCTGTTCTACCTTCGGGTTCACAACAATACCAACGTTTAAATATTTTAACTATTGTTTTTGACTATATTCTAACCAAATTAGCAAATCATACCACGTCATTAACAAAGCTACTGCTGGAAATTTTTTGCCAAAGGATCCGTCGATAATGCCGAACATTTATTTTTCCGGTGGGACGAAAAAATCATTGAGAAGTTCGGTATGACTTTTACGGAAATGGGGTTATGCCCAAGGGCACCTCTGAGCCGAACAGAAAGCAGCCTTATCAGAATCTTTTGGGCCGCCTCTTGAATCTGGCTGTCTGCACGCAGTATCAGTGTTAAGCCAGTGCATCGCCCATTGAGGTGTCCTGAAGAGACAAAGTAACCACTACTGCTGCCGCCGCTGGGTGAGGGATAGCGGAGCGGCAGGGTGGGGGCAGCCGTCGGCCAGCCGCGCCGGAGCCGGAGCTCGGAGCTCTGTCCGCGGGCCTACGGGTGAATTCATTTCGATCGGGCTTCCTTCCTGTTAGAAGAAAAATAAAACCGAAGACATCATTCACCGCGTCAGACTTTCCTGAATCCAGGGTGACCCGACGCAAGGCGATGCGACAAATTCCAGCTGCATCAGGCTGGTGTTAAAGGCCGTCGGGCGGCGTTCCGGGCGCTAGAAGCTGGGACTCCAAGGCTCCCTTCTCTCTTCTCTCAAGCTTGAGTCGACGGCGGGCGAGCCGGACGGGTAGAAGAGTGGGAGTTTCAAGATGGCGGACCAGAGGGACATACCCTCTGTTTCTCTAACAGATCGAGGTCTCTCATCTTCACTGCAAAAAATTCCGTGGTTTGGTACCGAAAATGTACGGGAAAATGGGGTACAGACGGGTACGGAGAAGGTACGGACCTTCTGTACTGGTTCTCTGTGGTCCCCATAAGGATCTCATGTAAACGGGTACAGAAAACATGTACAGAACCTCCGTGGTTGGCAAGGTACGGACGGTCCAGGTAAAAAATTGACCAGACATATTCCGTGAAATTTCTGTACTTTTTTCTATCAGTGTTAATATGCCTCGCATCGAACACATGTTAAAGGATGGCGCGCTGAACGAGAAGTCAATGGTACTATCGACATATTTCCATAGAGTATTGTGTGAGCCAGTGACACTGTAACAAAACTGTCCTTCAATGCCGTTAATTTGTTACCAGTTTTCACTGTAGGTCAATTCACAGTGTTTACTGTGATCTGCTCACGCGATTCACTGTGATCTTGTTCCCGGTGTTTACTGTGATCTGGACCACAGAAAACTCTGTGAGTTTGACGCCGCTGAGCACCGAAGTACTGCAAATCAGGCTCCAATTCACGGCGTTCACTGTGGCCAGATCACAGTGAACACTGTGACTGAGATCACAGTGAACTAGTTCACAGCAAACATTGGTAATAAATTAGCGGCATTGACAAGACATTTTTTGCACAGTGGAACGTTGAAAACGAGTCTCGGAGTCTGCCTGCTGGCAGTATAAATGTCGGAAGGGTTACCGGCCTCAGTCTGCGTACTAAGGCAACTTCTCGATGGCGAACACTGAGAATCCAAACGCTATGAGTGCAATGCGTTTGAAGACGTTTTCATAGCACCAATTGGCGCAATGCTTTTACATCGTGCGTGAAGTGCAATGTCATCTCGTGCATTAGCATAGGGCATTTTTGGGACGCATTGCACGTGTGGTGCGATGCTGCTGCGGTGCATTCCCCCTGGCCGCGTCAAGGAGTAGGCTCCACCAAGGCCAGGGCCTGGCAGCCGCGCCACGGCTTGATCCGACTAAGCACGCATCCAGATCAGCCGTTATCTGTGTCGGTAAGTCGATTCGTTTCGGTGCTAGTCGCGGCGTGGGCACCTAGCCGAAAGGGCGATGGTGCTAGACATGCGGTGGGCCCCGCTGGGTCTGCTGCCCCTGTCACGCCGCCTGCAGACGCTGACTGTGGCCATGTGGATGTTCACTATCTTCGTGGGCCCGTGGATCCTGTACCTGACAACGTCCCTGCTCCTGCTGCACCCCGTGCTGCGATGGCCGGTGCTGCTTTACCTCGCCTGGCTCTGCCTCGACCGCAACACGGGCGACCAGGGCGGTCGGAGGAACGGTAAGTCAACGAGCCGAGTTCGGCACGAGGGGCGAATCATGTGTACTCATATGAACAAATTTGACCGAAATCTGTGTCCTCACAAGTTTGAAAAGCTCAAAATTCGCTTATTTTCTGCACGATTTTGGCGTTGTGTGTCGTCTAAAACGCTCATTAAAACCTAAAAAACATTTTAAAATGTGAAATTTATGAGTTTTGTAAGGTGCCCCAGGTCTAAAAATCTTGTGTGGTTTACGGGATCCTGTATCATTAATTTTGCAGGATTCCGTCTAGTTTTACGAGATCTTGTATGGTTAAACAGGATCCCGTAAGAACACTTGAGATCCCGGGAGGGTCGCACAGGATCCCTTAAGACCTGCAGATAGATGGAGCTCACGGTCTGGGAATTCGATCGCGTCCGCCGGTCAAACGGCCCTGTAATGCTCAAATCTTCAGTGAAAATATTGAAATTGAGCAACTTTGAGAGCCCGTAGCGTGCAAACGCGACGTCGTAGAGCCTCGTGCGACACGCCATTCGTAAGAGCGCCTTGTTTCTTTCGGTAAGACACTTGGGTAGTTTTTTGGCCAGCAGGTTCCGTTATCCCCACAAGCCCCAAACCCTCAAAACAGCCATTTTTAGGATTTTTTGACCTATACCAAAAAGCCAATCGGTGTTGAATCCGGCCCTTTTTGTGTTTCGGCAATTCATATTCATTAGAGGAACCAAAAAATCCGGGAGGGAGCCAGATCTAAGGGAGTCCCTGGCCTAGTGTTTTTATTTGTCTGGCTGGAGCTGTTCTAAGTGAACGCGCCTTGAATCGGAAGGTGATCGCCAGAAAATGACTTGAATGGGTGGTTGTGGTTTCGCCAGGCCGCGGTTGGTCCTTCGTGCGTGGTTGCGTGCTCTGGAACTACTTCCGGGACTACTTCCCCGTGCGGCTCGTCAAGACGGCCGAGCTGCCGCCCGACAAGAACTACCTGCTGTGCGCCTACCCGCACGGCGTCATCGGCCTCGGCGTCGTCTGCAGGCAAGTGCCGTGGACTCACTGTGCCGTGCCATAAGGCCACATCAGACCAGCTCAGGCGGACGCACTGGAGTAGGCACAAATTCCCCTGATGCACCAGTCTCGAAAGGGCTGCAAGCCTCAGACTGCCCTCTAAGAATTTTTGGTGTTTTTTTAGGCACGAAGTAGCCTTATAGTATACCCAGGATTCAGCCGGCCCGAGATTCAATTTGTGTGGCCCCTTATGCATTTCGGAAATTTTCTATACGATTTTTATGAGATTTTGCAGACTTGTAGAACTTTGAACGCTGATTCTCATGCTGAAATCTGGTTAAAAAGTCAACGGCCAATTTTGAGAAATTTGCTGTCAAAATCGCCGTTTCCATGGCAAAACTCGACTTGTCAAAGGGAGTGGGGGGAGCCGAGCCGGGGCGGACCAGTAGCCGAGCTTCATTTTGGGTCTGTACAGCTTACTCCAAAAGCTGAAATGGCACGTCCGAAGTGAAAAATTTCTTTGACTGCAGGTAGACAAGATGGAACACTAGAATTGGTGTCGGTTCGAACGCAGTTTTTCGGGTAGAACTATCCAATAATACTTCTTGATCGGAGTGTTTTTGGACATGCGCAGTAGGTTTGCAACCTGTTTAACAGTTTAACCAACTGTAGCATTTGAAATCTGTATTAATTTTGCTCTCTTTTTTGTTTTTTCTTTGTTTCCTGCTTATGAAAATTCATATAAAACAAATTTTTAATTTTTATGTGATAACTTTCTAAAAAAATATTCACAAAAAATTAGCAAAACAAAAGTTCTTTTTTTCTGACATAAAGTTTCTCAAATAATACTTTTTTTTCTGTCAATGAAACAATTTTGTTGTTGTTGTGATTCAGTTAGCACTAGGACCACTTCGCTCCACCTCGCGACTTGCAGTGCTCATGTTCCTCGAACAAGACTCACCCGCGTTTCGAAACCTTCCCTCCCGAGTTTATGAAGTTTGTTAAACCAACCGTCGTGTTGTTGATACGTTGTGAGTGAGAAGTATTACACAGAATTGAAGAAAACATGACTAGAGAACCATAGCCTTTTGAAACAAGCCAAACAATTCAACGTCAGCAACAATGGAGGGGCAGTTTTAATGCGCGACTGCTGGTGCTTTCAGCTTCGCGATTTTCGCAAGGGCGCAGACGCCGAGAAGATTGTTGCCAACCCGTGAAAATTAATTTACTGCCTTCTTTCTGCTAAGAACATTTTAATAATGATGGACTTCAAAGATGTTCCATTGTCAGAACACTGCGGAATACATTAGCATTGGAATTTTTTGAATAAACCAGCATTTTGATTTCTATTTATTGTCAAGTTTAAATTTCGACGGGTGGTACATCGAGCACATTGGTACCACTGCCATTGGTAGTCCCCTGAGCCACAACTAAATTCACAACACCACTTCTTTTCTTTCTCCACACTCTTACACAATAATCAAACTGACTTCGTGACTCCTAGGATTTCTTGAAATCGTATTTTTTTTTTGTTGGGATAACTATGTAAGATAGAGCTAGGTCCGAAAATTACACTAGAATAACAAAAAAATTTTGCTTACTGTAGTTTCAATTGTCTCAAAATTCCACTCCTTTTCGGAAATATAAGTTGAGTGAGATGACTCTATTTTCCATTTTAACGGAAAGTGATAAATCACAGAAATCCTCTACGGAGCGACCTGACAATTTTGATATTTTTCTCAAACTTTAACTTGTGCCTTTTGAACTTGTTATCAAATACAACATTCATTTGTTTAGTTTTCCCTGCTAAGAGGTTTTTTTTCTCTCCTGAAAAATTGGCAAAATGGAGTTATGCCCTTCTTCCGCTACTTGGACCAGCAAATGAGCAGCTAGATCTAGGGACCTTTGGGGTGGTTGGGGGCAGTGTTGCCACATCGTCCGATAGCTCCTTACTATGACGTCATCGTCGCGTGCCAAATCGCTGCTGGTTCAAATCTGGCTTTGAACCCCCCCCCCCCTTTTTGCCGTCGCCCCCTCCTCTTTCTGTCTTTGCCATCTAAAGATGCTTGTTCGATCGAGGATTTTTATCAAAGTGAAGAAAAAACACAAAGCTTTCTTCTTAGGTACATCATTTTTCATTGCAGAACAAACAGAGACCATTTACTTCAACTGAAAGTCATTAAAGGGTTTGACTAGAAATATTTCTCCCTTTCCTTTAATTTTGAAAAGGACAGTATGCAAATTATTGACCCCCACTTCATCACAATTATTTGAATCATCATTGCCATTACATTTTTAAGTAAACATATGACGAACATCAACACCATGAACTGAGGGCTGAGGTGACATTTTTCTTATAGTAGCAAAGTGTTGAGCAGAACACGTACAGGAATTAGAACAGAAGCGAGTGGTGCGAGGGGGCGAAAACTCGCGCAATCATGTGTACACGGCCCCCGAAATCGCACGCGAATCATTCGAAATCACGCAAAATTTAAGCAATCCGAAATCAACGGAAATCACTAAAATCGACCGAAATCAGGCAGAATCACACGAAATCACGCACAACATCACGCTGGTGCGTCGCGAAATAGGGCAGAATCAGCCATGAAATTAATTAAAACCATGCGCAACCACATATAATCACACACAATCACACGCAATCAAGATAAAATTTTCAAATCAGACAAAATCACCCAAATTATTCAAAATCACGTGAATGACGCGAATCATGCGAATCATTGCGTTTTCCGAATCATGTGTACACGAAAATCCCGAGTTTTTGCCCCCTCGGAGTGGTGATTCTGGCAAAGTCTTCAATATTTCCACATAAAAGCTTATTGTTCTTAGTGGGCATCACATATGTGGAAACCCGTTTACCTCTTTTGTAGGACTTTGCAACATACAGCATGTTTTGTTTTGAAAGGCGGGAGGGAATAAAGCTGCGCAGCAGATGGTTCAGACACTATCTTTTGACTTACAAGAATATTTGCAATCCAAGAATTTCCAATATTTACACTTCTTAAAAGTCCCAACACAGTCCAGTCCTGAAGAAATTTTTTCTTGCATGTTTAATTTGTGTCTCTGCTTTAAAATGCTGACACAAAATTCCTTAGCCTAACCCTCTTTTAAACTACTAACCATCAATGGCAGTTTAGTAACAGTTGACAAACTTGAATGCACTAGGAGAACTACATGGTTGGTACCATGAATAAAGTTAGCAATTCTTACATTTATGTCTTCTAATTTATAACAGGTCATTACAAACAACGGTCCTAGTAACTTCACACGTTCTCCCAGATGTAAGACCATCTGCAGGTTGTGGCTCATGTGCTCACTACCATAGAGAGCTGCAAATTCAGATACAAATTAGTTCAAGAGTAAAGACGATAACATCCTATCTTCTTCACTGTGGGTCCTATGAACAAAGACCACCATGCTTTGCATCCGTTGAACAAAGACCGCCATGCTTTTGGCCGCTTCTTTCTCTCCCATTAGAAACGCGATTTACAATTGAGAAAATGAGATCGCCGTCTGGAATTTGAAATTTTCTGATTCTCTAATGTTTCATGCACAAAATGAGCACACTATCATCTCACATTTGTTTGGACTACTATGGAATTTACTAAGATGAAATAAGAGGGCGATCTAACCTCAAATGCAGATCGGTCTTTGTTCAACCGATGCAAAGCATTGCGGTCTTTGTTGAAACGATGCAAAGCATAGCGGTCTTTGTTCATAGGACCCATCGTGATGCTAGATGAATTCACGAGTGCTAGACCTCTTACAAACAATAACCAATGTTGATAATATTCAGGATCAAGCTCTTCATGAAGGATAATTAAATTATCCCTTCAAGCCTAGCTCCAATGATTACTGTCCCGAACCTCCCTTCTCCGTCCCAGCACATTCTTATGCTCTTACAGACATTTCTAAAAACCTAGTACCTGCTGTATATGAAGAGGAAATACCATTTAGTCGGATGTGATGTTAATATTGCTGAGTTTTTTGTTTTGATCTTAAGAGATGTTTTCTGGCTAAAGCAGATGGGGAAGTGCCAGATGGAACGATTGTGGTTTCTTTTGTTTCGACTTAAACTTAAGTCTTGCAACTGCTAGTTTGGCTTGACTACAGTAGACACTAGTGCCCTTGTATACTTCAGTCTGTGAAATCGGAACAAAATATAATTGCTTCAATTGCTAAATTTTCAAACAAAATCAACTGCAAAGATTTAAAAAATTACCTTGAAAGCCAGGGGCAAAGGAGAGAAGCATGGCAAGTTCGCCACCATTTGCTTGATCTTGTCGAAGAGGTAGTACCTCTTTGTTCCTTTTTTTGGGGGTTGAAGTCCAACTCAGTAAATTTTTTAAACCAGTTATGTATTGCTGTGCAATATTTGTTAATTGTTTATCTTGGTAAAAATTATTTAAGGTTATTTTAACTTTTTGAAATTGAAAATATTTATTTATTTTTGTACAGATAGTTAAAGATTGAGATTGAGTCTTGAAATGCCAAAATTAGTATGATTAGTTTTTTAAGACATGGGACTTGCTTTGGAATAAAAAATGATGTACTTAAGAAAGCTTTGTGTTTTTTCTTCACTTCGATAAAAATCCTTGATCGAACAAGCATCTTCAGATGGCAAAGACAAAAAGAGGAGGAGGGCGACGGCAAGCGGGGGGGGGGGGGGGGAATTGAAAGCCAGATTTGAACCAGCAGCGATTTGGCGCGCGACGATGACGTCGTAGGAGCTATCGGACGATGTGGCAACACTGCCCCCACCACCCCAAAGGTCCCTAGATCTCGCCGTTCATTTGACGCTTTTTGGGGTAAATTCTACCACTTTTACGGTAAAAAAAAACGTCAAATCTACGGCGTGTTTACACCAAATGATTTTGACGTTATTTTCCCGTTAATTTATGACTTATTTTAGCCGTTAATACGAAGTTAATGTGACGTTCGTGAAACAGCAAAATAACGTCAAATTTACAGGGTCGAGATTCACTCGGGGTTGGCAGCTCCGGCTTGACTTCGATGTGGCGTTGTTGTGTTGGCAGCTCCGGTTTGACTTTGATGTAGCGTTGTTGTGTTGGCAGCTTCAGCACGGACGCGGTCGGGGTCCGCAAGCTGTTCCCCGGCACCACGCCCAACCTGGTGACGCTGCGGCATGGCTTTATCGTGCCCTTCCTGCGGGAGATGCTGCTGTCGCAAGGTAGGGTCCCACAGTGGGCCAGACGACCGGGGCAGGCGGCCAAAACTCTAGACGCGTTTTGAGCTCCAGAGTCGCTTAATGGGACTGAAACCGAACGTGTGGCCCCACCGATGGATTGCTGTCCAAACAAGGAATCCATTGGTGGGGTCACACGTTCGGTTTCAGTCCCATTTAGCGACTCTACACTCTCATTCCAGGAACGTGACATCACGTTGAAACGAACGTGACAAAATGTGACGTTCGTTTGAGCATTATGTCACGTTCGTTTGAATGTGAACAAGCTGAATTTTGGCTAATTCACACACACTCAAACGAATGTGACACAATGGATTGAGCAAGAGGTCTTTTGAGGGACTGAGACGGCTTCCCACACGTTTCAAGCACTGCCTCTACACGGTCAGAAAAATGTCCGTTATTTTACGAATAAAAATCCGATTAAGTGTTATACGTTACCACGAATCTCATTTACGGACGCCAGGAGGTCCCAGGCAGGTCTCGGCAGGTCCCAGAGATAAGTCCCCGATGGTCGCTGGAGGTCACACGCCGGTCCCTTTTGCGTCCCTGCTAGGTCCCGGATGGGTCCTCCCCTGCTGGAATGCTGGATGCGAATAGGACGTCCAGGATTCGTCCAATTGCCATCCCGTACATCCACGACCTACTAGATGCATCTTACAGCTATCCACGCATCCTGCAGGCCATCCTACTTTCGTCCAACTTATCCAATGACGTCCTACGCGCATCAAGATTAGGTCCTGTGCATTCCAGACAGAAAAACATAAGGTGTCCATGACGTATCCACCGCATCTCTGCGTTCCGAAATCGTCCCACCTGTGTCCACGTATCTCATCACGAACCATCCGCAACTCATCCTCGCATCCTTGCCATCTCAGAGCCATCCGCCTCGTATCTCTGCATCCACGTGGCCAAATTGAATCACAGTAGCATCCTAGTATCCAACCGTTTGACGCATCCCTGGCGCGTCCATGGCGTCCGCCTTCTTCCGCAAAGCATCCCCAAAACATCCAGCGCGTCTGAGCGCGTCTGCAATGTACCGTAAGCATCCGTAAGGTATCCAGACGACCCACCCTCATCCTGAGCGCATCCGTCGGCCTCCAGTCTATCCCAGCAATCCATTTAGCATCCCCAGTGCATCCAGGGCGTCCTGTAGGCGTCCAAAGCGCATCCGGACCGTCCCCTCGGCATCCGAAATGCATACCGTCCACCTCCAGCCATCCTCTCGTCATCCGGAATGCATCCGGGGCGTCCTGTAGGCGTCCAAAGCGCATCCGGACCGTCCCCTCGGCATCCGAAATGCATACCGTCCACCTCCAGCCATCCTCTCGTCATCCGGAATGCATCCGGGGCGTCCTGTACGCGTCCTGAGAGAAGCTGGAGTGTCCGAAAGGCATTCCGAAAGCATCCAGGACATCCAGGATGCGTCTTCAGTACATCCGTCGCATCTTGGATGCATCCAAAAGACATCCAGTGAATCCAAAATGCGTCCAAAGAACATCCAACGCATCTAGGATGCGTCCAAAGGATATCCAACGTATCCAGGATGCGTCCAAAAGACATCCAATACATCCAGGGTGCGTCCACAAGACATCAAACACATCCAGACCACATCCGCAACATCCAGATGGCATCCAAACCACATCAGTGACATCCAGATTGCATCCGAAACACGTCCATGGCATTCATTCTGCGTCAACGCATGTTGGGAGACTTTTGGATGGGCTGGATGTGATTTGGACGCGTCGGAGACCCATGTTCCGACCACTCTTTGAAAAGGTCTCAACAAGATCTATTCAAATCAACAATAAAAATTTTCAGTTGGTCACCCCCCTTTTTTCAAGATAGAGTTTAAAAATCAGTATCTTGAAAAAAGGGGGGTGACCAACTGAAAATTTTTATTGTTGATTTGAATAGATCTTGTTGAGACCTTTTCAAAGAGTGGTCGGAACATGGGTCTCCGACGCGTCCAAATCACATCCAGCCCATCCAAAAGTCTCCCAACATGCGTTGACGCAGAATGAATGCCATGGACGTGTTTCGGATGCAATCTGGATGTCACTGATGTGATTTGGATGCCATCTGGATGTTGCGGATGTGGTCTGGATGTGTTTGATGTCTTGTGGACGCACCCTGGATGTATTGGATGTCTTTTGGACGCATCCTGGATACGTTGGATATCCTTTGGACGCATCCTATATGCGTTGGATGTCCTTTGGACGCATTTTGGATGCACTGGATGTCTTTTGGATGCATCCAAGATGCGACGGATGTACTGAAGACGCATCCTGGATGTCCTGGATGCTTTCGGAATGCCTTTCGGACACTCCAGCTTCTCTCAGGACGCGTACAGGACGCCCCGGATGCATTCCGGATGACGAGAGGATGGCTGGAGGTGGACGGTATGCATTTCGGATGCCGAGGGGACGGTCCGGATGCGCTTTGGACGCCTACAGGACGCCCCGGATGCATTCCGGATGACGAGAGGATGGCTGGAGGTGGACGGTATGCATTTCGGATGCCGAGGGGACGGTCCGGATGCGCTTTGGACGCCTACAGGACGCCCTGGATGCACTGGGGATGCTAAATGGATTGCTGGGATAGACTGGAGGCCGACGGATGCGCTCAGGATGAGGGTGGGTCGTCTGGATACCTTACGGATGCTTACGGTACATTGCAGACGCGCTCAGACGCGCTGGATGTTTTGGGGATGCTTTGCGGAAGAAGGCGGACGCCATGGACGCGCCAGGGATGCGTCAAACGGTTGGATACTAGGATGCTACTGTGATTCAATTTGGCCACGTGGATGCAGAGATACGAGGCGGATGGCTCTGAGATGGCAAGGATGCGAGGATGGCTTGGGGATGCTTCGTGATTCGTGGTGATGACGAGACAAGGATGGTGGGTGGATGCCACTTTTGCATGAAGCTTAAGAGTACTCAAAGTTCTTTCTCCTCTAAGAAGGAAGCGGTGGCCGAGGGGCTTAAGCAGTCGACCAGCAAGCGGAAGGGACCGGGTTCAACTCCCGGCAAAGTAGCACCACTTCAAGACGTTCATCACACATAAAGAAGACACCCAGCACTTCCAGACGCCAGTCCACAAGAAAGATCCATCGCATCCTCATCCGGAAGTCTCCTAACTCATCCAGCGCACGGGGGTCATCCGCAAAGCATCACTACGACATCCGGCACCTACCCTTACCACACCTCGCATGTGCAATGGATGCGATCTGGATGCGATTCAAATATTTTGGATTTTTTCAAGATGCGATGGGTGTGGTTGGGATGCATTCTGGATGTCGAGAGGACGGACGGAGGCGGGTGGGACGCACTCGGGATGCTTTTGGGATGGTTCGGAGACTTTCTGGACGCGCTCGTGACGCCCCGGCTGCAGTGTGGACGCTGAGAGGACTGCTGGAGGCGGACTGGATGCACTCGGGTTGCCTCTGGGACGGTCCGGATACCTTCTGGACGTGCTCAAAACACCCCGGCTGCATTATGGGCGCCGAGCGGACAGCTGGAAGCGGGTGGGATGCATCTGGTATGGTTCTGGGACGGTCCGGGTACCTCTGGATGCGTTCAGGACGCCTCGGATGCATTCAGGATGCATCTGGCATGGAGCGGATACGCACTGGACGTTATTCGGAATCTCCGGCAGATTGTGAAACGTATGGGGTGGGATAGAGAGTGGAGGCGAATGTGATGCATTGTGGATTAATTTTGGCTACATTTGGGATGCACCTGGGACAGTCGGCATACGCTTCAGATGATGGCTGGACGACGGACGGACACTGACGATACCTTCTGGATGCGGGAGGGACACCTCGATTGAGTCTCCGGATACGTAAGGACACATGCGGGATGATCCATGGACGAAGCCGGCGCGTCCTGAGACCATCCATAATGAGAAAAACCTGACGCTCTCGGGACGTCCGGAATACGTCCCGAAAATTCCGCTAGGGTCGCGGGGTCCCACCGCGTCCCTAGAGGTCCCCACCAGGTCCCTAATGGTCCTTCAGGGTCCCGATAAGGTCCTGCAGGGTCCCAAACGGGTCCCCCAGGGTCCCAAACGGGTCCCGAATGGGTCCCCCAGGATCCGGAATGGGTCCCCCAGGGTCCCAAACGGGTCCCCCAGGGTCCAAAAAGGGTCCCCTAGGGTCCAAAATGGGTCCCCCAGGGTCCCGAATGGGTCCCGAATGGATCCCCCAGGGTCCCGAATGGGTCCCCCAGCGTCCCGAATGGGTCCCCCAGCGTCCCAAATGGGTCCCCAAGGGTCCCTGGTGGGTCCCTCAGGAACCCGAATGGGTCCCCTAGGGTCCCAAATGGGTCCCCTGGGGTCCCACGGGTCCCCTAGGGTCCCTATGAGACCCCTAGGGTCCCTATGGGTCCCTATGGGTCCCCTAGGGTCCCTATGGGTCCCTATGGGTCCCTATGGGTCCCTATGGGTCCCTATGGGTCCCTATGGGTCCCTATGGGTCCCTATGGGTCCCTATGGGTCCCTATGGGTCCCCAGGGTCCCTATGGGTTTGAGACCCTGGGAGACCCATTTGGGACCTAGGGACAACGAATGGGACCTTGGGGGACCCATTTGAACATTTGGAGACCCATTTGGGCCCCTGGGGGACCCATTCGGGTCCGTCGGGGACCCATTGGGGACCCTCGGGGACCCATTCGGGACCTTCGGGGACCCATTCGGGACCCTCGGGGACCCATTCGGGACCCTCGGGGACCCATTTGGGACCTTCGGGGACCCATTTAGGACCCTAGGGGACCCATCCGGGACCCTTGGAGACCTATCCGGGACCCTTGGGGACCCATCCGGGACCCTTATGGACCCATCCGGGACCCTTGGGGACCTATCCGGGACCCTTGGGGACCCATCCGGGACCCTTGGGGACCCATCCGGGACCCTTGGGGACCCAGCCGGGACCCTCGGGGACCCATCCGGGACCTCGGGGACCCATCCGGGACCTTGGGGACCCATTTGGGACCGTCGAGGACCCATTTGGGACCCATTCGGGACCCTTGGGGACCCATCCGGGACCCTTGGGGACCCATCCGGGACCCTCGGGGACCCATCCGGGACCCTCGGGGACCCATCCGGGATCCTTGGGGACGCATTCGGTACCCTGGGGAACCCGTTGGTGACCCTGGGGAACCCGTTGGTGCCCCGTTGAGGACCCATGGGGGACCCATTGGGGACCCGTTAGGGACCCATGGGGGACCCGTTGGGTACCCGTTCGGGACCCGTTGGGGACCCGTTGGGGACCCGTTGGGGACCTTGGGGGACCCGTTGGGGACCTTGGGCGACCCGTTGCGGACCCTGGGGGATCCGTGTGGGGACTGACTCAGGGACCACTCGCGACCGTGTGGGACCCACAAGGACTCAGTGAGACCCACCGGAGACGCGACGGGACCAAGTGTAACTCGCTGGAACCCAGTCGGGACCGACTCAGGGACCACTCGCGACTGGGTGGGACCCACAGGGACTCAGCGAGACCCAGCGCGACCCACCGGGGACGCGACGGGACCGAGTGGAACTCGCTGGGACCCAGTTGGGACTGACTCTGGGACCACTTGCGACCGGGTGGGACCCACAGGGACTCAGCGAGACCCAGCGCGACCCGCCGGGGACGCGACGTGACCAAGCAGAACGCTTAGGGACCCCGTTGCGACCCACTCAGGGACCGCACGCGACCTGATGGGACCCACAGGGACTCCAGTGGGACGCATCGGGACCCGTTGGAGACCCAAGGGGACCGGAAATTACGATTTGTGGCCGTAAATGTTGCAGAATTACGAATTACGGACGTGATTCGTAGAGAATTTATCGTTAAATGGCAGTAAAAGTACGAATTTTTCTGACCGTGTAGGAAGTTGTCATCATATTCCCACATGTTCAAGATGGTTGCAGCGCTTTCAGCTTGGGCAGGATCAGTAAACTGCAAGGATGAATAAAAAAATATGAGATTCCATCAAACTCAACATTCTGAAAGTAAATGCAAGCATACAGGAGATACCTCAAGATCAATTTTGTCTCCATCATAGAGCTCTGAAAAGCTTACATCCTCCAGTCGGCAACCAATTCTTTTCAAGCACGATTTTTGGAAGTGTAACTAAAAGAAAATAGGACAAGACATTAAATAAAAATTTTGCTGCTTCAAAGCTTCAAATAAGATGTTTAATAAAGTTGAGACTTACAGGTACAAGATCTGATGGAAGTTTAGACACAACAACAACCATACTGCGTGACTTTGGTACGTGGAGTTTTGCTTCTACCTTTTCTCCATCGTAGGAGGAATGGTTAAAGAGGTGCACAGCTTTTGCTGCTATCTCTGGTGTGGCAAACTGCAATGAGGTATAACAGTGTGAGATACAAAATGTACTTAAAACACCAAGGATAATAACATTTATACCTTACCTTGTATGTAATTTCATTGTCAACTATTTCTGACCAGCTTACAATTTCTGTCTGGGAGCATGAAAGTCTCCTTATCACAGTTTTGTGCAAATGTTCCTTCAATAAAACACCAATAAAATTCATCAAATAGCCACAAAATATAAAGATGAATAAAATTATAGTCTAACAAAAGAAAAGAAAGAAAGTTTGGAAATAAATTCTGATATACTACCTCAATAGTATCCTCAGGCAGGTTTGATATAACCACCTTGCCGCTTGAACTTTGAGTAAGGGAGGGTGGGGAACCATGACCACTGGGGCACCATGACCACCCCCCTCGCTCTCGGGAACTACTCTGTCGACGGCAACCGGTCGGCCGGACTTTCGAGAGAATCGGATTCTTACTATTTTCAGCCAGAGCCCTACCTACCTTCTAGCTTCAAGGGTGCAACCATGGCACCTCGCCAAAATTTTCGTTACAGTATTTTGGCTAAATTGGGCATATTTGAAATTTGGTATATTTTTTCTCACTGTCACATTTGAAGAGATAGGTTCGATGTCTTAGGTTTTTCTCAAAGTGTCCGCTCTCCGGCAAAATATCCATTATCACATTCAATTCTAAGTAGCTTTATGCTTGCTCGGGGAGCCCTAGAGTTGTAAACTGCATTGTGGGGAGCCATGACCACTTTTTAGTGGGACACCATGACCATACATATTAGGGTGCCGCGAAAAACACTTTTTTCTGAAATTGATATCGGCTCGGGTGGCAAAGTGTTCTCTCAGGGGCCACTATGAACGTTTTAAATATCACCCCGATCGGATAATATCTTCAGCCCCCACAACGGCCTTGAAAGTCGGAAAAATGGTTAAAGACGCCTTGTAGGTAGGCCATTTGTTTGCACGCTTCCGGCCACATCCAGGCATGTCCTTAGACGCAAAAAGTCGAAAGGGGACCCCCTTAGCCTAAAATAAATTGGTGGACAACCTCACTCAATGATTAATACCAGTTTCTGTAAAGTTAACGCATGATATTTAACTCTGTCCTGATTTGCCTGCAAATTCCCACGTATGTCAGTTTCGCCAATTTCGGCCGTCTTTTTCTCCAATCTGACTTGCTTCCTGAGGTCAGAAGGGTCGATTCAGGGGGGGTGGGGTTCATTTTGGGTCAAAAATCGCTAGGACGCTCCGTTTGGCGGGAAAATTGGGTCAAATTATTCAATTTTTCTGCAATTTCGCTTATTTTGACCCAATTTTCCCGCCAAACGGAGCGTCCTAGCGTTTTTTGACCCAAAATAAACCCCCCCCCCCCCTGAATCGACCCTTCTGACCTCAGGAAGCAAGTCAGATTGGAGAAAAAGACGGCCGAAATTGGCGAAACTGACATACGGGGGAATTTGCTGGCAAATCAGGACAGAATTGTTAAATATCATGCGTTAACTTTACAGAAACTGGCATTAATCATTGAGTGAGGTTGTCCACAAATTTATTTTAGGCTAAGGGGGTCCCCTTTCGACTTTTTGCGCCTAAGGACATGCCTGGAAGTGGCTGGAAGCGTGCAAACAAATTGCCTACCTATAAGGCGTTTTTAACCATTTTTCCGATTTTCAAGGCCGTTGTAGGGGGTTGAAGATATTATCCGATCGGGGTGATATTTGGCTGAGCGATAGCGAAGCCCTTGCCGTGTTTGGGCGCTCCGAAAAGTGACTGGTCGTGCGTCTGTCTGTCTGTCTCTCTCTCTGTCTCTCTGTATGTAATCACTCACGTTTCTCAGCAACTACTGAACGAATAGTATCCAAATTTCACACCTGATGTCTCCTAAACATCCTACAGGGGGAGTTTATCTCAGATTAAAAATTTATCATCGTTTGAAATATTCAAAAATCATTTTGAACTAGGTAATTAGCGTGTTTAGGTGGTAGCAGCGGTGTGGCGGACCAATTTCTCATACTGGCTGCCGCGCTTGCAAGCCGTCTGCAAGACGGGACGGCACTTATGCAAATAAACAAACTAAAGAGCAAAGGGGTTCTCAAATAGGTACTGAGATAGTTTTTTAACATTCTAGAATGATTGAAACCCTTCCGGGGTGTCAACAGAGAAAAATACGGAAACTAAATGTGAGAATGGTTTACGTGTTCGTTCCCCTCTTCCCCTCTCCCGTCACAGGGGAACAGGTCAGTGCACTGAGTGTAGTTGTGGATTGTAAATAGAATGTTTTCTTTGCCTTGTGTGCATCTACTGATTTATTCTCTCTGATACTATCCTAATTTTTCAAATTCATAGTAAATCAGCCAATAAAATCAGGTAAATGCATGAATAACTTCTGTTGAAACATGTTAATTGTCTTGGTTTGTCTCGGGGAAATGACACTCTATTGCAATGCTGCAAGCTAACATAAATATTCTAGTACTTACATCTATTGATCAAAAGAATCCATAAATAGATGTATTTTGTGCAATAAATAATCCATATATTAGTGCTAACAGATTTTGAACTGATATTGGGTTCAATGAGACGATTCAGGTTTTGAGCGGTGGGTGACTTGGTAATTGCTTTTAATGGGACGATTCCTTTCACTTCACCAAAGCTTGTGTCCGACAACTGGAACCAAGTATTGGTAACGATTTGAAAGCTGGTTTTCTCAATGTAAGCCCAATGTTAATACTATACTGTATTCTTTTACTCTAAAGATAAAATATCAAGAGGCATGAATAAGGTAAATTAAGGTGGCGTATTGAGCAACAAGTGGCCTCTGCATTTGACTTCATGAGACGATTCACTGAATTCGACAAAACTTGTTCTCCGTCGAATGCTTCAGATCAGCCTGCCCTAAACTGAGTCACTTAATAAAAACTATGATTCATATTCCAGTCTATATTGTTCAATTCACTGGTTTTAAATGAAAGAATGAAAAAAGGCTTTTCAAATATAACTAATAAATTTGTGAATTTATTAGTTTGAAGAAAAAGATGTATCGAATAGTGAGTCAAGCAGACGAGTAGCTAATTAAGCGATTGAATGCTGGCAATGGAATGTTACTCGACTGAAGGGAAACGCATTGGTGTGGCATTAGGGTACTGGTGACGACAAAGGGTAATCCATGAAGACAAACCCAGACCCATTTTTTACCCATTATTGATCAATTTGATATCAATATTTTCAATCGAATCTCATATTGATTCTTGGAGTTATTGGAGTGCTGATTATGAAAACCACTTCCATCTCTACTTCAGACTTGTATTTTCATCTCAAATTAGGTCATTTTGGACCAAAATTTTCAGGTCGAGTTTTTATTGTTTCCTGCAGTGTTTGATGAGGTGAACTCAAAAATAACTTCCAAATTTTTCCCAGACTCAAGCTTTACCCAATTTTACCAAATTTGGCCAAAAATTTTTTAATGGAGTTTTATGTTGATCCCAACAGTTTTTTGTGTGCTGATAACGAAAATCACCTCCATTTCGACTCCAGACTTATATTTTCATCCCAAATTAGGTAATTTTGGACCAAAATTTTCAAATCAAGTTTTTTATCGTTTCCTGCAGTTTTTGGTGCGCTGAGCTCAAAAATGACTTCCAAATTTTTCCCAGACTCACGCATAACCGAATTTCAACCAATTTTGGACCAAAATTTTGGAATCGAGTTTGACGTTGATCCCAACAGTTTTTTGTATGCTGATAACAAAAATCACTCCCATTTATACCCTAGACCTACATTTCACTCAATATGAGCCCACAAGCTGCAGTCCGAAGTGCACAAATTCGCATCGCTCAGCCACACTACGCGCCCACTCAAAACGGCGCGTACCCCTAGTTAACACCGTTCATAGTGGCCCCTGAGAGAACACTTTGCCACCCGAGCCGATATCAATTTCAGAAAAAGTGTTTTTCGCGGCACCCTAATACATATTTGAGTGTTTTTTCTCATTTTTTGGTCTGATAATGATTTATTTTCGTCAAAAATTTGCTTTTTGCTTCAGAAAATGTATAAGGGTTGAATAACTGCTGCAGAATAGATAGTTTTATCACAAATCGTGAATCACCAGGATGATGAAGAATGGTTCTGAAACTGAGACTTGTAATGGTAGTTTCTCCAGTAAATAGAGCTCCAAACCGCAAAAGTTGGCCGCGAAGGCGGTCCGTGGCTACTTTGCACCGAGACGGTTCTGGCATCATGAGAAACAGCATTTATTTCACTTGTTTGCAGTGTAGTAACCGCGATAATTTTCTTAAAATTTACCAAATTGAAATCTGCATACGAATTTGGATTCGTCTTAGCAAGACAAACATAAAATGTTAACACATGTCATAGCTTTAGATGTGAAATTTGAAAGCCTTAGAGCATTAATTGTTTTAAAACGTCCATTCTAAGGCATCTTAGAACGTTTGATACTTCGAAGGTTTTTACAGTGTTTTTTAGTTAAGTTGACTGGCCTGATGGTAAGGACAGCGACATAAACTATTTCAGTGAGAATACTGGTAGAAAGTACACTTTTTGGGCCAAAAAATTACTATGGTCATGGTGCCCCACGGGGTGGTCATGGTACCCCATAGGTGGGGCGCCATGACCACTTTGCGTTTTATTTTCCAAAATGTTCTGGGAGCCTGCCGTGCATTGCACACAAGTTCCAATGGGTGGAAGAGGTCCTTGGAGGTCCAAAAAATCCCCTCATGCTGGAAACTTAACTTTTCGAACCACACGGTGGAGTAGAGGGAGACCCAAAAAAAAGTGGTCATGGTTCCCCACCCTCTCTTAGCTTCTAAGAAGCACTCATCATACTCCCACATGTGAATATCATTTACAGCTTTTTGGGCCAAGTCAGGCCGAGATAACTGAAATCAAAAATAAAATGAGAATCGGGGGAAACCCTTCTATTTCCTTCAAATGCGGCGATTTCATACCTCCAATTCCATCTTGTTGATTACGACTGGGGAGAAACTGATATCCTCACCGCTGCACCCCAGTCTTTTTAGACATGACTTGTGAAAGTGTTGCTAAAAGAAAACACAGAGAGTAAATTAAATCTACAGTCTGCAGCCTATTTAGTAAGGGAGAGTGGGGTAATTCCGGACGCTTTTTTTTCTTTTTGGTCTTTGAGCTTGAATATGCTTTTTGGGTTAAATGTTATGACAGGAGCGTAAAGTATGGACCTTTACCTTCAAAATGGTATACATGAAAGCCAAATCTCAGCAACGGTTAGGGAGATATAGGCGCCAAACAAAGGCCCTGCACGTGTCCGGAATTGCCCCAGGCTGGGGTAATTCCGGACGACCTATGGGGCAATGCCGGACGACCTTAAAATTTGACACTACTCGAGCTTACTTTCGCTTGTTTTGATGTGAGGCATGCTCTTAGAAGGCGTTCAAGGACATTTGCTGCGAACTGAAGTGTTTGATCATTACTCAAAGCATATTATAAGGAATAATTTCTATCAAAACCCCTAAATTGACAACACTGTCTCGAGTAAAGCTCTTAAACATAGCTGCAATGCTATTTTTCGTTCTTTCTTTATCCTTCTTAACGGTGGGGATGCATGTCCACAATTTTGAACCCACTACCTTAACATTATGCGGGAAATTGAAGAAAATAACCCTTATTGTCCGGATTTACCCCACAGGTAGTGAAAACCTTTGATGTTCAACTGTAAGAAAACGGCGAGCCATACGAGCACTCCCGAAACGCCAAAGTAAAGTCCAATGACCATATAACATGATAAAATTTTATTCATGGGACTGAACTTGACGGTAAGGTACGATAAGTACATGGAAATACGAAGGAAAGATGCAGCTTTTGCCTATTTTTGATGGTACTCAAATTTCGTGAAGCGACCACAGGCAAACGGTTTGACCTCCTACTTTGACGATTTGGAATTCTCCTTATAAACTGATTATCTTCCTCTGTTAGGCGGGCTTTTGAGTTATCTTCACTCAAACCCGGTGAAAATCGAAGTGTCCGGAATTACCCCGTGTCCGGAATTACCCCACTCTCCCTTAATTTTAAAACAAGTGCACAAATTCCAAACTTACAGGTACAACGTCTGATGGTAGATTGGAAACAATCACTTTGCATGACAATTTGTCAACAATGACCGGCCTACTTTCTTTGAAAGGTGAACATGCGGAAAGCTGGTTGCACAGATCTTATAGAAAAAAGAATTCAATGAATTAGGGATGGTGCAAATTCAAATAACCACATAATACCATGAAACATCTGTGTTCCTACCTCCAGCAGGACGCACTTTGATTAAAATCACTTCCATTGCTTTCAGGCTCAAGATAGTCATCATGAGTGGAAGATTCAAATTGCTCATAAGATTCAGAAGAGCTGGATGGCAGCAATGTATTATGAGATTCAGTTGGTTTGGAAGAAGAGCTAGTACTAGGAACTGCCTCGACAGCAGGCTGGAGTCCTTAGAGTTGATCCATGAGATTATCAGCATATTCTTTGCCTAAGGAAAAACTCACTCAATGGTGAATGCTGACATCTTTCACTACATAACCTCAAGAATTGATGAAAATATGAACTTACTTTTAAGAATATCATTCCTAACCACCTGGTCGACACACAATTCCAACTTCCTGCTGCCTCTCTTAAGAACAATGTTATATTTTCTTGATTGATGTTGCAAAAGTAATAAAATATGACACAAATTCTGTGAAAGAGGTAACTTACTTTCTTTCCCGGGTACGTCCGACATACTGCACGCTAAATGTTAAAAATTCCAATGCTAATCGCATTGCAAGGTGTTCCCATTTTCACATTTGGCTATTTTTAGATAGCCATGTATTGGACCGTCGTGCAGTGCCAACTGTTCAATGATTATGAGAAAATCCAAAAATTTCAAAGCGCGCGTGCGCTAAATTCAAAATAACCAATAGAAAAGAGTTCTGGTCAAACCTGATTCAGTTAATACCATGACCACCTCACTCCATCTCGTGACTAACAGTGCTCATGTTCGCCAAACGAAAGTCACCCGCGTTCCGAAGTCACCCCTCCCGAGTTTATAAAGTTTGTCAAACCAACCATCGTGCTGTTTTCACGTTGTGAGTAAGAACTGTTCTACAGAATTGAGGAAAACATGACAAGACAACCGCAGCCTTTAAAAGCATGCCAAACAATCCAACCTCAGCAACAATGGAGGGGCAGTTTCAATGCGCGCCTACTCGTTTTTTCAGCCTCGCGATTTTCGAAAGGGCGCAGACGGCAAGAAAATCGGTGCCAACCCCCGAAAATTAATTTGATGCATTGTTTCTGCTACGAACTTTTTACTAGTGACAGACTTTAAAGATGTTCCAACGTCTGGACACCGTGCAATGCGTTAGCATTGGCATTTTCGAATTTCACGGCGTTTTGATTTCTCTTTATCGGCGACTTAAAATTTTGACGGGTGGCACGATGAAACCATGCCGTTGCCATGGAGATTTTTTTTCATGTTTTAATCATTTGCTCAGAACACAGACGATTTCTTGTTACTTTGATGAGCCAGGAGGTTTAGATTTGAGGAGTGGCACATTTTTTATTTGAACCATTTTTTCATATCATTAACGGTTCTCGTTTTCGATTGTTGCAAATTTATGTTTTTCTAATTTACGGAAAATTTCCACGATGAATTTTCGAAAAAAATTGGAATTTTCGTTTTTTTCATGGTTGAAATAGTTTAGAGTTGTTTATTTGAAAATCGGAGAGGGGGGGGGAAGAATCCACGGACCTCGGACAATAGGGGTTCTTGGGAACCCCTAAAAATCCTCACAAAGAAATAACGGCGCGAAAGGTTTCTTGCCGACAACAATCCACACAAGCACGAAATCTGCAAAGAATCAACAGCGCGAAAGGATTCTTCCCGCCTCTTTCTGCCGACAACGCCTCTCTGCTTCTCCCCTCTCCGCCGAAGTCAGCGCCCCCTGCGGGCAAGCGATCGGTCGTCCTCGAGACTGCTACAAGGCGCAGGGTGGCTCAGACACCCAAAACCACCCATAGACACACATAGACACCCATCTAACTGGACGCAACCGAAGATAGGTCGGCGCAACCGAGATGCATGCTGGGTCCGTCGCCGGGTGCAGCGAAGGGCCGCCTACATGCCTGCCTGCCGGCTTGCCCGGTCTCCCAGCATGCATCTCGGTTGCGCCGACCTATCTTCCATATGACCTTAGGTGGTGGGGGGCCGAGCCTCGCTACGGCACGGAGCGTCAAAAGTGCCGTGTTGCTACCCCCTGGTCGAATCGTCTTCAGCGCGGATTCTCTGTCCAGGCATCATCAGCGCGGCCGAATCCAGCCTCCGCTGTGCGCTGAGTGACCCCCGCGGCGGCCGGCTGGTGCTGCTGGTGGTCGGCGGCGCGCGCGAGGCGCAACTCTCGGAGCCCGGCCACTACCGCATCGTGCTCAGGAGGAGGAAGGGCTTCGTGAGGCTGGCTCTGCAGCAGGGGTGAGGGGAGGGGGAGGGTCACACTGTCCTTCGAAGTGTGGTACAGCCTACAGAAATAAATTTGTTTATAATCCAAGAATTTATTTTCTGCAAATGTAGGAGATAAAGTTTGTCCGCATAAATAATTTGTCCATGACATGTGTGTGATCTTCGTTAAATATTTTCAGTGACATTTCTCTCCGTTCAAACAAAGCTGATTGGAAGGTAATGCGCTTAGTCAAAATGATCGTACAAAACATTTTTAGCTTCGACAAGTCAAGACAGGACTCAATGTAAGCGGCTTTTATAAGATGGTTGGGATGTGACTTTTAGCGGAAAAAACCAAAAGATTATTGTGACTCTTAAATATCTTTTCTGTTATTTCTTGTATATATTATCTGTATGTAGAGAACATTTTGCATACATTTATAGACCATTTTTACTAGAATGCTACAGTAATTTCTGCTTGATCATAACTGTAGTTGCAGATATCAACAGACCACTTTTCAGTAAGGTTGCTGATTATTTTTTCTGTACTTACAATGAAAAAGACTACAATTGCACAAAAAATAATTAAATTGTGGGTTTACTGAAAAATAGTCCGTAGAGTGTCTGAGATTGTGTGTGTGAGAGAGAGAGAGAGAGAGAGAGAGAGAGAGAGAGAGAGAGAGAGAGAGAGAGAGAGAGAGAGAGAGAGATCCGCCGCTCGCAAAGGCGCAACCAGAGCGGATGGCTTCCGGCCGGACCTGCAGGCGCGCGCGCCGCAGCGGACTAAATTTGTATGGCCAATTTTTGTAATCAATTGAAGACAAAAGAAGTCAATAGACATTTAGTGTGTCCACTCTCATTCCAACAACGTGACATCACGTTGAAACGAATTTGACAAAATGTCACGTACCTTTGAGCATTGTGTCACATTCGTTCGAATGTTAATTTGCTAATTTTTTGGCGATTCACATCCAAACGAATGTGACACAATGCTCAAAGGAACGTGGCATTTTATCACATTCATTTTAACGTGATGTCACGTTTCTGGAATGAGAGTTTCGAGCGAAACTCGAGCGAAACAACGCCAATCGGCGTTGTCTTCGATTTTTAAGAGGTTCATGTTTCGTCGACTGATGGATTGATTGATTGATTGCAGCGTCCCGCTCGTGCCCGTGTTCACCTTCAACGAGCACCGCGTGCTGTCCCAAGTGCACGGCTCCGCCATGACCACGTTCAAGCAGTGGTTCCGCCGCGTCTTTGGCTTCCTCCCCGTCGTGCCCGTCGGCAGGGGTTTCTTCTCGTTCTTTGTGCCGCACCGGCTGCCGCTCACTGTCGTGGGTACGTTCACCACTAGGCGCCATGTGGCACCACACACTCACTGCACTCTCATTCCAGGAACGTGACATCACCGCTCTTATTCCAGGAACGTGACATCACGTTCAAACGAATGTGACAAAATGTCACGTTCGTTTGAGCATTGTGTCACATTCGTTTGAATGTGAATAAGTTAATTTATGGCCGATTCACATCGAAACGAACGTGACACAATGCTCAAACAAACGTGACACAATGCTCAAACAAACGTGACACTTTGTCCCATTCGTTTGAACGTGATGTCACGTTCCTAGAATGAGAGTGGCGTTGAAACGGACGTGACATAATGTCACGTTTGTTTGAGCATTGTGTCACGTTCGTTTGAATGTGAACAAGCTGATTTTTGTCCAATTCACACCCAAACGAATGTGACACAATGCTGTCACAAATTTTGTCACGTTCGGTTCAACGTGATGTCACGTTCCTGGAATGAGAGTGTGTCCTTAGAAGTAAGGTAATACCTACAGACTACGGATGGTGTGTGGTAGGCGCAAAAATGTGGTTACCCAAACTTACCACACGTGAAAATGCGGTCAATACACCTTAAAATCAGGAGTCAGCAAAGTACCACACAAAATCCATGGTAAATACCACAGCAAATATGTGGTCAGTCCTCCACACCTCACAAAAGGGTGGTCTTGACCACGCAATACACGAGGTAACGGCTAAATTATAGACTTTTACACCACTTATTTGAAGAGGTGTAATTCTTACCATATTTATACGTGGGGTAGAATGCGGTAACCACACTTTAGGTCTCACCACAGCCAAATGTGGTAACTTGTGGGGGGGGCAATTCTTTTATATTTTTATTTTACAGCCAGTTCCACAACAGTTTCTTTTGATGCTTTCTTGGTGCACATTTTCTGACCCGGGTGTCGGTCGCTGATCGTTGCTCAGTCATCCACAACTTTGCATACTTCTCTGCAACTCATGCATCAAAATGCAAAAACTCATGCACCCTAGGGTGGTCAATTGACACTTACAAATAGGACTCAAGATATGAGACAAAGTCAAGGAATTCCTTAGTGAAGTACAAATCATATTCGTAGCCTCGAACGAAGCGCCGCCGCGCCGCGCGTTGCCTCGGAATCCCAACAATGGCCCGCCTGGGCCCCAAAAGTCGAGCGTATGGCCAGGCCAGCGTATGGCCAAAACTGAGCGTATGGGCGGGGAAAATGTTCTGGACCATACGCACGGCCGAAAAATTGTTCTGGGACATACGGCGTATGGCCGCGTCCTCCAGTGCACCACTGAATGTCACGTTCCTTTAAGCATTGTGTCACATTCATTTGGATGTGAATTAGCCATAAATTGGCTGATTCGCGTACAAACGAATGTGACACAATGCTCAAAGGAACGTGACATTTTGTCACATCCGTTTCAACGTGATGTCACGTTCCTCGAATGAAAGTGAAGTCAGCTCGAAGAGAATCAAGATGGTTTTCGTGGTGTTGACCAAGGCCCAAAGGCCCTATGTGAGAAGGTTACTTGTTACTACTATCGAGTGCGAGGAGTCACCCACTCCGGCGAGAGGGCAACCACATGCGAAATCCCTCTCGAGCGCCTGAAATTTCTTGAAATCCGCCAAAAAAGACACGAAAATAGCTAAATTTCAGCGTAGAATCCGGCAACACTGAAATCGAAAGTTTGGTGAAGTTACCACATTTGGCTGTGGTGAGACCAGAAGTGTGGTTACCGCATTCTACCACACGTACAAATGTGGTAAGATTTACACCCCTTCAAATAAGTGGTGTACAGGCCTATAATTTAGCCGTTACCTCATGTATTGCGTGGTCAAGACCACCTTTTTATGCACTGTGGCAAAAAGGTACGGAAAATCCTGTTAATTTTTTTGCCAGGATTCTCCGTAGCCCTCTTATCAATATTCTCCGTAGGCTCTTACAGTGTTCTCCGTAGGGCCGCACAGTCTTCTCCGTAGGACCTCGAAGACTGTATAGTCCTACGGAGATCACTGTGCGGTCCTACGGAGAATACTGTGCGGTCCTACAGAAAATACTGTAAGAGCCTACGGAGAATATTGATAAGGGGCCTACGGAGAATTACCACAAGCTGTTTACAGAATTTTCCGTAGCTTTTTGCCACAGTGTGAGGTATGGAGGTTTGCTGTGGTATTCACCATGAATTTTATATGATACTTTGCTGTCCACTGATTTTTAGGGGTATTGACCGCATTTCCACGTGTGGTAAATTTGGGTAACCACAGTTTTGTGCCTACCACACATTACCTGTAGGCTGTACCACACTTCGAAGGACAGTGAAATGCTTACGAAATCCGACGAGATCTCTTCTTTTCGGAAATCTTTTGTACTCAAACATCGAAAGTGGTTGCACTTTCACACTCCGGGAATCGTGTAGACGTACACTCTGACCGTAAATCATTCGTAAATATTCCCAAATTTTATCAATAGTATCCTTAGTTTTAGTGGAGAGTCATGTACCTAATCATGTTCAAACACTTTCAAATGGAAAAAAGATTATTTTCGGAAATACTCTTTTTTTTGGTTGGTTTAAGAATTGTGGGAATCCGGAACCAAGAGCTCCAAAATGACCCCCCTGATCGAGTGGTATTCGACCGAATCCAACCATTTTTGACCGAATAATACTGTTTACGCGTCTATTAGGATTTCCCAAAAAAAGCTCCTTTTTTATTTCGACAGTTGGGGCGCCTATCCCAGTTGAACGAGTGGCAGAACCGAGCCAGGAGCAGATTCAGGAGCTGTTGGAGAAGTTCGAGAAGGCGCTAGTGGACCTTTTCCACGAGCACAAGGAGAAGTACCACCCCGGGGAGTACATCCGCCTCATCGTGGAGGAGTGAAAGTACGTTCCTAGCCGCGCGTGCCGTCAGCCGGGCGATTCCGCTGCCCGCTCTTCTCACTGTCTCTCTCGCAATCATGGAGTGTCTTGCATTGGTGCGAGAGAGACAGAGCGGCGAAAACGACTCTCGGAATCAGTCTGCAGAGAGCAAAATCAACTAAGACGGACCACTTCTTCCAGCGACCCTCTCCGATTTGCCTGATTTTTTAAAGAGCAGCTCCAGACAAAAAAAAAACACTTGGCCGGGGACCCCCTCAGATCTGGCTCCAACCCGTTTTTTTTGGTTCAACTAGTGAAAACGAATTGCCGAAACACAAATTGGGCCGGATCCAACACCTATTGGCTTTTTGGCACGGGTCAAAAACCCCCAAAAATGGCTGTTTTTGAGGGTTTGGGGCTTTTTGGGATCTCGGAACCTGCCGGCTAGAAAATCTACCAATATGGTTTTTCCGAAAGAAAAAAGTGCGCTCTTTCGAATGCCGGGTCGCGCGAGGCTCTACGACGTCGGGTTAAGACGCTACGGGCTCTCAAAGTTGCTCAATTTCACTATTTTCACTAAAAATGACTAAAACAGATTTCTTTCTTTCCGGATGTCGATTGTGACTCTTCCTATTGGCAATCTTCACCATGCAAGGTATTTTTATACCTCAGAGACATGGTTTAGGCAATGAAGTTACGTTTTTCTACCGTGGGGAAAGCCCACACACTACATAGCGTACATAGCGCCTATTGGGTAGGCAGCCCCTTGCTCAGGCAAGTCGGGCGGGCCTGCCGCGTCAGGGAAGGCAGAGGTGGGATCGGGGTGGGCTCTATTGGACTTGATTCAGCGAGCCCATGTGGGCTTCTCAAACCCATGGGGGGGAGGGGGGGGGGGGGGGGGGTAGCACTTCGGTAAATTTCAATGGCCGCCGGTGCAGGCGAAGCGGGCCTGGCGTGCCTGGCAGCCCGAGCGCCTCAGCGACATATTTTGGGCAATGAGGTTATGTTTTTCTACCGTGGGGAAAGCCCACACACTACATAGCGTATGTGTCGGGCCCGAAATGGCATACGATCATATGTGGTCTAGCCCTTAATGGTAATGGTAATAGTGGGTAGGCAGCCCCTTGCTCAGGCAAGTCGGAGAGAGGCTAGGAGGAGAGGGAGGGAGGGTTCGTGGGCGTTGTGAGGGAGTGAGGTACCCCCCACCCCCTCCCCCACCCCTTGCAAAAAGGAAAATATATGGAAAACACTGCAAATTGGATGGAAAGACTTTGCGCCAAAATATGGCGAGACATTAAAGTCTCGCCAAGTTTTGGTCAGACCTGAAAGTCTCGCCATTTTGTGGTGAGACTTCTGTGTCTGACCGTTTTGTGGCGAGACTTTTTTGTCTGACCAAATTTTGGCGAGACTTTCAGGTCTGACCAAAACTTGGCGAGACTTTCAGGTCTGACCAAAACTTGGCGAGACTTAAATGTCTTGCCTCTGGAGTGGCGAGAAGTCTGACCTTTGGATTTGTAGTGAATATATGAATCCATCTATGTTTCATGCATTGCCTATGTAATTGTATCTTGCTCAATATATAGCAAATTATCTTGCGCAATACGTGGTTTATATATAGGGGTATATCTTGGTGCCCGTTAATATATATAATGCATATATTTCCCCATATAATATTATCTTCGCGAAATGTATGTTTCAATACATGACACGGTGCCCGTCGTGGGATGGGGTAGGGTTAGGAGGGCAGACTTTTCATGTAACTTTTCTTAAAATCTTGGCACTCGATGTTGAAAGGCGGCTATATTTCTCAACATGATTTTATGTTGTAAAGTATATTGACACCATATATTGAGCAGGGGCATGGTTCTTTTCTATGCGTTTAAGTCTCCAAGAAATTTTTAGAAATCCTGTTAAACAAGTTAACTGGAACAGTTCGGAAATTTTAAACGTCTGTTTTGGGTGTAGCGCGAAAAGTTTTCGCATGGCACAGGTGATGGATAGAATATCTGTTAAAGAGACGATTAATCGATAATCGGTCATCGTTAAATAATCGGTCAGTACTTCGATTACCGAACCATTAATCGGGGGTTTGAAAAAATCGCACGATTAACAAAATAATCGCGGTTATTTTCGATTAATCGATTAATCGCCCAGGCCTAGGCGCTGAGTGCTGCGCATTCGATTCCTACTTTTTTGCGTCGCGGTGTTCGTACCACGTGACCCTGGATGGCAGGTGACATTACCGATGGGATGTTAGCAGAAAATACAATCCTACAGGGTCAAAAAGCTTAAAAAATTGGAAGGGGAAAAAAATGCTCAACTTTGAAAGTGTGCCATTTCTAAACGGTTCGTCGGAGAACAATATAAGGTTGAGCTCATTGGATTCCTTGGTTCATTCGCTAAAGTGTAGACCACTGGGAAAGCCTCTCACGGGAACTTTTGACCGTTTCCCCAGGATTTGGGACTATTTTGGCAACTTCTGGCAGTTTTTTTTGCCAATATCTCCTGAAGTATGAGTCCTAGCTCGATTCCGGACCCAGATTCGAATTCCTTGGCACATTTTACGTCTGAAAAACCTTAACTCAGCTTCCTAATGCAAATACTGTAGAAAAAGTAGAAAATACCCAAATTCAAGTTAAAAAACTCAAATTTAGAAATACAGCTGCAGATTGGTCAATAAATTTTTGCCGGACCTGCTACTCTGGCTTTTAGCATCTTTCTAGGGTGCTAAAACACCCATCAAAAATGAGCTAAATCGGAGTCGTGAAATCCAACCCGGTCACCTCTTATATATTCTTGCTCAATAGAGTCCACACCGATCCCACCTCTGCCTTCCCTGACGCGGCAGGCCCGCCCGACTTGCCTGAGCAAGGGGCTGCCTACCCACTAGGCGCTATGTAGTGTGTAGGCTTTCCCCACGGTAGAAAAACGTAACTTCATTGCTCAAACCATGTCTCTGAGGTATAAAAATACCTTGCATGGTGAAGATTGCCAAAAGGAAGAGTCACAATCGACTTCCGGAGAGAAAGAAATCTGTTTCAGTCATTTTTAGTGAAAATAGTGAAATTGAGCAACTTTGAGAGCCCGTAGCGTCTAAACCCGACGTCGTAGAGCCTCGCGCGACCCGGCAATCGAAAGAGCGCACTTTTTTCTTTCGGAAAAACCATATTGGTAGATTTTTTAGCCGGCAGGTTCCGAGATCCCAAAAAGCCCCAAACCCTCAAAAACAGCCATTTTTGGGGGTTTTTGACCCGTGCCAAAAAGCCAATAGGTGTTGGATCCGGCCCAATTTATGTTTCGGCAATTCGTATTCACTAGTTAAACCAAAAAAACCGGGAGGCAGCCAGATCTGAGGGGGTCCCCGGCCAAGTGTTTTTTTTGTCTGGAGCTGCTCGTAGGCTTAATATCTAACTAAAGGAGAGTCTAAAGCCAAAATATTAGGTCCGGCAAAAATTTATTGACCGAGATACGGCCAACTTTAGTTTAACTTTTGGAGAAAAACCACAAATTTGGGTATTTTGGACTAATTTTACACTTTTCATAGTAGAGGGCTAAAATTTGGTCACCTTATGTAAAATTGACCAAGGAACAAGAATATGACCTCAGATTTGACCTCCGACGAATACCTGCAGAGTAAACCCCCCAAAACACCTTTAAAACACCTAAAAAAACAGTTTTTTCTTGGGGTTTCTGGAAAAAATATGTGTACAAAAACTTCTGATGATCTTATCTTGTAGAAAATGACGCGATGAATCGAATGAGACCACGCGCAGATTTTTATGTCAAACCGTTTAGGAGATATAGCGGATCAAAGTATGCAAATTTTGCCATTTATTCTTTAAAAAAAGCAGGTTTTGAGCATAGTTTGACGTTATCTGCCTTCTTGGTGTGTGTGGGTGATCGTATCTCGTAGAAAAAGACGCGCTGAATTGAATGAGACCACGCACAGGGTTGTATCTCAAACCGTTTAGGAGATATAGTGGTTTAAAGTATGGGCACGGGAGAGCTCCTACAAACACCCGACAAGGCAGGCCCGCCAAACACGCCTGTTGGGCGGGCGGACTACCGGGCCCATACTTTGAACCGCTATATCTCCTAAACGGTTTGAGATACAACTCTGTGCGTGGTCTCAATCGATTCAGCGCGTCTTTTTCTACACGATAGGATCACCCACACACACCAAGAAGGCAGATAACGTCAAACTATGCTCAAAACCTCCATTTTTTAAAGAATAAATGGCAAAATTTGCATACTTTGATCCGCTATATCTCCTAAACGGTTTGACATAAAAATCTGCGCGTGGTCTCATTCGATTCATCGCGTCATTTTCTACAAGATAAGATCATCAGAAGTTCTTGTCCACATATTTTTCCCAGAAACCCCAAGAAAAAACTGTTTTTTTAGGTGTTTTGAAGGTGTTTTGGGGGGGTTTACTCTGCAGGTATTCGTCGGAGGTCAAATCTGAGGTCATATTCTTGTTCCTTGGTCAATTTTACATAAGGTGACCAAATTTTAGCCCTCTATTATGAAAAGTGTAAAATTAGTCCAAAATACCCAAATTTGTGTTTTTCCTCCAAAAGTTAAACTTAAGTTGGCCATATCTCGGTCAATAAATTTTTGCCGCACCTAATATTTTGGCTTTAGACTCTCCTTTAGTTATTTATTAAGCCTACAAAAAATCAGGCAAATCGGAGAGGGTCACCGGAAGAAGTGGTCCGTCTTACTTGATTTTGCTCAGACCGAACATCAGAATGAGCGAGTGACACTCTAAATGTTGTACAGTGAAGATTATCCATACAAGGTACATGTACGCCAGACCGTGTCTGGTCGTAACAGGCTTCGCGATGCTGCGCCAGTTTCGACCAATCCGCGCCTGGCGTTTAAACTTACCTTGCCTGCGCACTGTTAAAAAAAATTACTGAAAATTCATAATTTTTTGTAAGAAGTCGATTTACTTACATTCAGTCTGAATTTTCATACCAAAACTTTCATACTTCGCGGTCTGAAAGTTTCAGACGACGTTAGTCTGAATTTTTCAGATCAACAAGTTGTATGAAAAATGATACCAGTCGGTCTATTTTATCAGACTAAGTTGTACGAAGACGTTGAACAGTCGCACTAAAAAATGCCACTCTGTACAGTAGAACACAAATCGGCGAACTTTTGCCATCGGTTTATGGTAGACGCTCAGCGGATCGTCTCGGCTCAAAAATTACGTACACGGCAAGACTCCTACTTGCAAAGGTAGTGAAGAGGCTAGAGGTGACTGCTGAATTGCGAGGGAGAGCGGCCTTAGCCCAACCACGCGCCGACCCGTGGCCATGCGCGAGAGTGAAATTGTATTCTTTGTTATTTAGCTTATACTGCACTTATTAACCTGAATCTTGCTTTGGTGCGCTCATGCCTTTTCAGACAATCACTTGGAATAAGTTTGTAACAAAATGTTCACAATTTCGCCTTCAAGTGGCAATTTTAGCTCCAAAAGATCATCCATGCGACACTAGCGCCACCTAGCGGATAGAGCAATAAGTGTCCATTTCGGAGCTCTGAAACATTCTCTATGCTTTTACGACACTAAACGTAAATATTGTTTGAAGTACAACAGTAGTAATGATAAAAGTTCTCAGAAAATCGAAATATGTACAAAGGGGACGGGGTTTTTTCACTCGTTTTCCGATTTCACAAGTATGAATTTAGTTTTCGGACGACAATGTACGAAACTTGATAGCCATCGCTCTAAATATTCAGACTTGCTAGTCTAAATTCAAATTTCAGACAACAGGTCAAACTTTTCAGACAGTTGGTCTTAATATTCGTACCATTTTATGAATTTACGATTCAGACCGCCAAGTAAGACGAAATCAGTCTGAATTTTCATATTTTTTTTAACAGTGCGGCGCTAGCCTGCCTTCGGCAGGCCGCTTTCCTACACAGGCCATGGAAATGAGCGTGATCCCTTCAAAAATTAGAATTTGTTGATCAAAATCTACGGGGGTCGGGGGTTAGAATGGTTTCTACGTACTTTCGTCATGTGCCCAACATAGGAAACGATATGAAACTTGTCAAAAAGCTGCAAGTACCTAAAAAGTTGTATGTTTCTGCCGTTTTTAAGTGTTTTTGGCTCATATGACCGAATGGATTTGCTTGAATATTATACCATTGTGCTTGGTCTTGTGTTCTTTAATAATGCCTTTGTCTTCAACCAGGTATACTCATAATAATTCGTAAGGTTTCAAGCGTGTGACTGACTCACCTTGAATGTGGAGAAGTTAGTCGAGCAGCAGTCCACTGTGCTGCGCCAGATGGCGGGGCTGGCCGAGAACACCCCCATCGTGGCGAAGTGGCGGATTACTCCCGCGATGCGCGAGTCCTACCTCCCACTTGCGCTCGACTTGGTACACTTCCATTTCCACCAGTGTCAAGGAGGTAGCTTTAATGCACCGTTGTTAAAATAAATGTTTTTGGTAATATCCTACATGAACAAAAGTGAATGTTTCCTATGTTTTGTGCTTCTTGTGTTTTCACCCTTCACTGTTAAAAAAAATATGAAAATTCAGACTGATTTCGTCTTACTTGGCGGTCTGAATCGTAAATTCATAAAATGGTACGAATATTAAGACCAACTGTCTGAAAAGTTTGACCTGTTGTCTGAAATTTGAATTTAGACTAGCAAGTCTGAATATTTAGAGCGATGGCTATCAAGTTTCGTACATTGTCGTCCGAAAACTAAATTCATACTTGTGAAATCGGAAAACGAGTGAAAAAACCCCGTCCCCTTTGTACATATTTCGATTTTCTGAGAACTTTTATCATTACTACTGTTGTACTTCAAACAATATTTACGTTTAGTGTCGTAAAAGCATAGAGAATGTTTCAGAGCTCCGAAATGGACACTTATTGCTCTATCCGCTAGGTGGCGCTAGTGTCGCATGGATGATCTTTTGGAGCTAAAATTGCCACTTGAAGGCGAAATTGTGAATATTTTGTTACAAACTTATTCCAAGTGATTGTCTGAAAAGGCATGAGCGCACCAAAGCAAGATTCAGGTTAATAAGTGCAGTATAAGCTAAATAACAAAGAATACAATTTCACTCTCGCGCATGGCCACGGGTCGGCGCGTGGTTGGGCTAAGGCCGCTCTCCCTCGCAATTCAGCAGTCACCTCTAGCCTCTTCACTACCTTTGCAAGTAGGAGTCTTGCCGTGTACGTAATTTTTGAGCCGAGACGATCCGCTGAGCGTCTACCATAAACCGATGGCAAAAGTTCGCCGATTTGTGTTCTACTGTACAGAGTGGCATTTTTTAGTGCGACTGTTCAACGTCTTCGTACAACTTAGTCTGATAAAATAGACCGACTGGTATCATTTTTCATACAACTTGTTGATCTAAAAAATTCAGACTAACGTCGTCTGAAACTTTCAGACCGCGAAGTATGAAAGTTTTGGTATGAAAATTCAGACTGAATGTAAGTAAATCGACTTCTTACAAAAAATTATGAATTTTCAGTAATTTTTTTTAACAGTGTTCTCTCTCATGTATGAACTATGGTAATTACTCGCAGCCTGCGAGTCAACCAGTGGTGTGAAGATATCGTCACTGTACCTAGAACATCGAAATTTCACATTGCAGTATTCAGAGTTTGTTTGATATTTTGTACTTTAGGCCTTAACGATTTATTTGAAGTTGAAATGGTCCTTCACAAGAACATCTCACTACGGACTTGGCCAAATTTCTACACTTAATTCTCATGTTTTGGCGTCAAAAATATGCTTCAAAGGCCTTGAAGGAGACATGGAAATTGAAATGTGATCATTCAAGTGACCTCGTCTACGGGCTTCTTTAAGGAGGTAGTACACTTCGCAAGGTTTAAAAAATTGCGTGTTTAGGAAAATTATTTGCGGGTAGAGGAAGTGAGGTACGTCAAAACTGACTATGGGACCTTATTTAACTTTCATTTTGGACCAAAATCACATGTGGGTTGGTTCGTCAAAATGTGGAAATTTTAAAACAAGGTAGGTTTACGCCAGACCGCGTCTTGTCGTACACTGTTAAAAAAATCAGTTGTAATTTTCATAACATTGGTTGGCATTTTTTTTCACAAACAATTGTTATGAAAATTAAAATCACAAATGATTGTAAATTGTTTTACAATCACGTTATGAAAATTCATATTATGTTATGAAAATTCATATTCGCGTTTGCGAGGTCATTTTAGAGCAGTTAAGCAAAAGGACAACTAAGTGTTCATGTATATGAACACCCAAGCGGCCTTATGCCATTTATTGAATCGAATCTGCTTTTGATCAGCGGGTTTCGAACCCGGGATCTTTGACTTGTGGTGCACGCTCTTTACCGCTGTGCTACCACGTCCCACGGGAGGCGGAGGGTCAGCTACTGATGACTCTACCAGCGCCCCTTGGCCACGCCTCTTGAGCTAGTTATGAAATTTACAATCGGATTCGGAAAATTACTATTGTGTGCTCAAAATCAACATTTAAGATTCGCAATTTTCAGAACATGGTTTTAAAATTACCAACAATTGTCAATTTTACGAAATTGTTTCGAATTTTCGCATCAAGTTATGAAAATTGCAATGTTTGTAAAATTCATATCCGTATTCGTAAAATTGTCATCAAAATTGCTTTGAAAATTCATAACTTTTTTAACAGTGTAACAGGCTTCGCGATGTCTCGCTGCCTGTTCCTCCAATCCGCGCCTGGCGTACCTACCTTGGCCTGCGGCGCTAGCCTGCCTTCGGCAGGCAATTGCTTGTCCATCGTCGGTTACTTCTAACTTGATGCATGCTGGGGGACTCCGCCCCCCAGACCCCCCTTCATTCTAGATAGAGTTGCTTCATCTACCGATAACACGATCTTGACCCTTGAAACTTTCTAACTTGTGGGGGCTGGGGGCCCCGGCCCCCAGACCCCCTTTCTTTAAGACAGAAGTGATCTGCCTGCAGAAAACTCGATTTTTCGCCGTTTTGCAGGTGGTTTTCGGCTATAAAAACTGAACCACGTAAGCTAGGATAGTGAAATTTAGCGTGTGCCGAGCCAAAAAGATACATAACAAGCCTGCAAAATCTCAGTCAGATCGGCCGAGCCGTTCAGGAGGAGTAGAGCACACACACACACAGACGGACAGACAAAACTTTTCAACCGCACTGAAGTAACGGGCTTCGCTATCGCTAAGTCAAAAATATCAACCCTAAATAGGCCTTAAAAGCTATTTCACCCAACACGTTTTTATTTCTCTTCAAATTTGAGAAATTTTGCCCTTTGTTTCATCTTGTTTTTGGATTTTCAGGAAAACTAAGGGATACATTAAACAAGGTAGGTGTACGCCAGACCGTGTCTGGTCGTAACAGGCTTCGCGATGCTGCGCCAGTTTCGACCATCCACGCCTGGTGTATTCACCTACCTTGGCCTGCGGCGCTAACCTGCCTCCGGCAGGCTGCTTCCCTAGGCAGGCCGTAGAGATGGGCGTGATCCCCTCAAAAAATAGTATTTGGTCATCAAAATCTACACCAATGGGATTTAACTTTCGGTCGGTGGCCCGGACGGGTTCTATTTTCGTCATCAGCAGCCTCAAAAACATATGAAACGATATGAAACTTGACAAAAAGTTGAAAGTACCAAAAAAGTTGTCTTTTTTCTGTCGTTTTTGAAGTGTTTTTTGGCTAATATGACCGAATGGATTGAGATAGAACGCTGCATTTTGGTGTGTGGTGAGCTAAGTAGTAAAGAATACCCATTGTCACCCGCCGCCATCTTGAATACCCATTGTCACCTCGGCTAACCTAACCCAACCTAACCTAACCTAACCCAACCTAACCTAACCCAACCCAACCCAACCTAACCCAACCTAACCTAACCTAACCCAACCTAACCTAACCCAACCTAACCTAACCCAACCTAACCTAACCCAACCTAACCTAACCCAACCTAACGCAACGTATTTCTTCCTTCAAGTCAGGACTTGTCGTTTTTCAATGGGGCCTTTTGCTAGGTGAGTTCGCCTGAAGGCGCCCTCACCAGTGGGCATCTCCCCTGCGCGCCACTTGTTTATGGCATGTTTTTGAGGTTATAATAGTTTTAAGGGTTATATGTTGTATTAGTTTTTTTGTATTTCATGTATTTTTTGTGGAACAAAGATAGGTGTTGATGGAGCATCTTATATTTGCGGGCCATATAGATGCAACCAGTGAGCGAGTCGGCTAGCAGAGTCTAGAGCGCACCAAAAGCGGTCATTAGCTGCGTGTGCCTCGTCGCTGCAGCGTAATCCTAATCCTGGTTGTCGTGCTTCCATTGTCTTCCAAAACTTTTGTACGTTAATGACTAGTTTGCCTGGAAGAATTGACTGGAGCAGTCTAGCATTTTTCTTCCCAACGACGTACAGTCTATAGGAGTCAACTGTTAAGCACTCTAGAGTTTTCTGCATTGTATCGTAAGGGAGTCCCTCCTTGTTCCATGTCAATCCATGAATGTCCCGTGCATCCATGCGATTTTCCTCTGTGTTGTCGAAATCAACCAAGTCCTCTGAGTAGGGTGGACTGAACATGGCCACGCCATGAAAGGCGCCACAACCTTCGACTCTGTATACCGCAAATTCCTTCACCACTTTCGCCCCGTGTCGCCCCCTGTGGTAAATGACGTCTACTGCAGTACAAGGCATGTTGGTGTTGGGAAGCTGTGTTGCTCTGAGCGAGTCCGTCGAAATGATGCTCGTCCTCGGCCGGAGCGCCGTACTTATCCTTGCGGTGGAGCGACACTAGCGCCGCCTATGTGGCGAGTGAGCGCAACGCCGCGCGCCGCGTTCCGCCGCGCGCCGCAGCGCGACACTAGCGCCGCCTATGTGGCGAGTGAGTGCAGCGCCGCGCGCTGCGCTTCGCCGCGCGCCGCAGCGCGACACTAGCGCCACCTATGTGGTGAGTGAGCGCGGCGCCGCGCGGCGCGCTCCGCCGCGCACCGCAGCGTGCGGACAAGTCTCGGCAAGCGCACCGCAGACACGTCTGGACAAGCGCTCCACGCGCTGCGCGCCGCCTATCGGTAGAAAAGGAACTACGGCTGCCGTATAAATACAGGCGCCCCAGCCGG
>NW_023144634.1:498901-552889 GCF_012932325.1 Thrips palmi
AAAGCACGCCAATTGCCCCTTTTAGAGGTAAAACACGACTATTCGGTTTTTAGAGGTAAAGACTACATTTTTTAGATGTAAAACATTAGATGAACTATAGAAGCCGAAAAGAGGGTTTAGAGGTAAAAACCTTAGAGGTGTCGCGGCTCCCCCGGGGCGACGGCGTCGCGCAGAATCCGTAGAATGGCCATGTGTTCTTGGCCGATGGCGCTCATCTCGGCGAGGCCTTGGGCGAACACTCTCAGTGAGCATTGGGGCGAGCGTCACTGCAAAAAAAATCCATCTTAATTTTAAGAAACTAGTTTGTGAAGCAGTTTACAAAGATTTTTTGCTATTAAAAGTAAGAAACTTTCTCCTCTTAAAACTAATGACCAAGTTTTTAAAATTCATAGATCATGGTTTATTAAAATTCATAAACATATTTGACTAAAGAGGGAGAAAAGAACTTCTATACCGACGTCCGAATTCGAGTGTGGATGTCGGAATTCTGAAATGCATCTTACATCGTGTCTCATAACAGTGTCGGTTGTCAAAAATTAGTCGGAGCACGAAGACCTGAGAATTATTTGTCATCCTTCTTCCGACTGCCCCACAGCGGAGGAGGTGCCTGGACCTAACCTAATGGCTGACAGCAGACGCCAGCGAGTGGCAACATGGTTATGCGTTTTACTCAACTCCAGTGGAATATTTTGTTAAAAAATTTGAGCTAGCGGCTAGAGAAGACATTTACTAAGGTAACAGATGGTATCATTTGCCAAAAGAAGTTCTTTTAGAAATACAAATAGGAAATACTTATTCCGGAACGGACACGGCGCTCTAAGCGCCACCTAGCGGCAGGTCTGTGAAACCTGACCTTGAACCCAGCGGCTGACTGTGGGCCATACCGTGTGAGAAGTGGCTTGGCGACAGTTTGCGTGAAGTTATCAAACTAAACCTTCGGCTTACGTTGAATGTGACAGCTATCACTGAAGCGTTCAACTTTAACTTCAATCAGTTAGTTTCAGAAATCTAGTTATGAAAAGTCATCAGTCATGTGGATTTTAAGAAACCAATTTTTACTTTTGGCAGGCAATCTTAATTTTGACAACCCTGTTCCTAAGTTTTAAAAGTGGTTTTGAAATTTACCAACTATTTATTACTTTTCATTTTAGTTTTGGTAAATGTAATAAAGTATAGCACTTTTCACAAACTTTTCTGAGTTTTCATATCATTTCAAAATGTTATTAAATTTAAGACATTTTCATGTCTTAAATTTCAGAAATTTTTTTGCAGTGGTTCCAGGACAGTCAGTCCTTCCGGGTGGCTAGCCAGTAATTTGGTTTGGCGGCGGCCAAGCGTAGCTAACGCGAGTACTTGGAAGGGGTAGCTCCAAGTAGCTCGGTCGGTGTAGAGAAGTTCCAGTAAATTGTGCCCTTCTACGTTTTGCCAGTCTTTGACAGGTTCGTCCAGTACTAGGAAAAGTCCCAATCGCTTGAGGTTGGCTGCGAGAGTCGATTTTCCAGCCGCGATGTTTCCTTCGAGGTAGATAATTGGGGCCATTGGGCGATGTTGTTTCAAGAAGTAGTGCACCATTAGTGCAGCAACGATGGCCAAGAAGGCGATGTTCATCATGACGAAGATCATTTGGGCTTGCCGAGTGCGCCAAGTCGACAGTGGTTCTGTGAATTTAGACTTGTTAGTTGTTAAACTCTGTTTGTACTCTCTCGCCTCTCCGAATGAAGAAATGCGAAGCATTCATAATAGTTTTACTTCTTTCCGTGTTTGTACAATTGGGTTTACAATGTTTATTGTGGTTTTATTCGGATTTGTGACTGGCAATACTCCTTGTGTACGACTGCTGTGCGCGCGCTTGCGTCTGGCGATACCCCGCGCGTATAACTTGTGTGTGCGCCCGCGTCTGGCGATACTCCGCGCGTCGGATTCCTAGTGCGGCCCGGCACGGCGCGCCGCAGCCGTGTTGCGCCGTTCGTCGGCCGTCGGCCGCCGGTTGCTAGCCGCCGCGCGTTTGTTGTCGCTGTTGCCGGGCCGGCCGGCGTCGTCGCGTTGCGGTCCGTGTCGTTGCGCGGCTCTCTGGTTGGCTGGCTGGGTCAGCTGACGTGTTCTCGCGTCTCGATTGGCCGGCCGCGTTGGCGTCCTCCGCGACCCCGCTCCGCTGCCGGCGTTCTCGTAGCGTCAGTCGGTGCGGAGCGTCCCTGGAGATCGCTCGTGCGTGGCTGTTTTCTTGATCGTTTGACTGCGTTTGAAGACTGCATAGCTGCATCATGGACCCTCCTGTACTGCTGACGCTGAGGTTCCTGGCCTGGGCTGTCCTGTGCTTCTGCAACTCAATCTTCGGGCATGCTTCCTACGTGAGTATTCTGATCGTCCAGGTGCCGGTTTGGTGTGGGCCTGTGCATGACTTGGCGGCGTCTCGCATGTTTAGATTTGCGCAGCATGTTTCTATCTGTGGGAGTTTGGGCAATTGCCCCCGCACATTCAGATTGTGTTTCCCCTGGAGGGAATTTGGGAAGACCAAGAGTGGGACAGCGTGGCGCTCCTTCAGACCTGGCCACAGTTTCTCTGCGTGAACTGCAGGCATCGCGTGTTTGTAAGTGGTTTACTTGGCTTGGCTGTTGTTGGGGTTGGGTCCTTGTCCCACATGCACACCGTAACCTTTCCTTTGAAGGAGGAACTCCCGGGTCCCGTCTTCCCACTGGGTCACTTTGCACCCGAAGTGTTGTATCACTTGATGCCGGCTCACCACCCCCTCGTCGGACTGAACTTGGTGCCGGGTGACTTGGTGTACGGGTTTGACCCGTTTCCTGTGCCTGATTTCCTTGGGGGTTCCCTTTTTTCCCCCTAGGCAATTTGTATTCCATGTCCCCACTTCCCCCTTACCTCCTTGCCCCTTCCCCCCCCTTTGATGTTTCTTCTGGGTGAGTCCCCTTTCCTTTTCCTTTTTGGGCCCCCAATCCTTTTACGAGTTTCCTGTTTTGTTAGGGCCCCCCCTGACGTCCCGGCTCAGGGGGTTTGGTTGCCCTTTTGAGGGTTTAAAAATCCTTTTCCCCCCTTTTGGGGAGGGGCCCCTTCTGGTCTTGGGAGCCTTGCCCCCCCGGGGCAGTTTTTCCCTTTCCTGGGCCCGCTACGCCGGTGGGTTCGCCCTTTGGGGTGTATTTTTTTTATTGTGGGGTTTGGAACAATTTGTTTGAGGGGTTGATTTCCTTTCTGATTGTTAACTTTTTTCTTTGTTTTTCTTTTTTTCATCTTGCCTGTTAATTTGTGTTGGCTTTTTTTTTTTCTTTCGGGGTTGCAGGTTCGCGCCTTCTTTTTTTTTTGAGGTTTGTTTTGGCTCTTTGTTCTTTAAGTTGCTTTTTTACTTTCTGTTTCCTAAAGATGCCCTGTTGACAAATTTTTTTTTTGCATCTTTTGTGTTAAATTTTCTTTTTATCCTTGTTTTAACTAGTTTTTTCTGATATTTCTTTTTTCCTTGGCCCCTTTTGCATTCATTACTGTTTATTACCTTTTTTTTTTCCTTTTCCCATGTTTGACATTTTGGTTTTTATGCAGTTGGTCTTTTTGGGGGTCTATCTTTCCCTTTCCCCTTTTTCTTACTTCTTTTCTGATTTCGGTTTTTTGGGGGCCCATTGCCCCCTCCCATTTTTGGTTTTTATTGGTTTTTTTGAAAAATATTTCTTTTTTTCTTTTGGTTTTTTTTCTTCTTTTCCTTTCGGGCTTTTTTCTTTCTCTGGCGATTTCCCTGTTTAATTCCTCTTTTTTTTGGGGTTTTTTTTTTTTTTTTAATTTGGTTGGTTTTCTTTCTGAGTACTCTTTGTTGCTTTTTTCCCTTTTTTTTTTTTTTCCTCCTTTTCAAGTTTGTTTATTTTTGGTTGTTTAATTTTTTTTCTGTTCAGTGTTCCCTCTTTTCGGGTTTTTTAGGAGGGTCCTGGCTGATTTGCGATTTCTGGCCATTTTGGGGGTGGCGGTTTTGGGTTTTTTAAGTTTTTTTACCTTTCCCTTTTTTTCCTCCAGGCCTTTTTCTTGTCCTTTTTTGACCCCGTTTCCAATTTTGCTTTTTTGGATTTTTCGGTTTTCTTTTTTGGGGTTTATGGTAGTTTCCCCCAAGTTAAACTTTTTTAAATCAAACCCAATTTTGTTCCGGTTGGCCCCATGAAAGCTTTTGTTCCCGGGGGTTCAAACCCATGCTTTTCTCCTTTTGAGTTTTTTGGACCTTTTTTTCCGGCCCCCGGGGCCGTTTTTCGCACTTCCTCCCCAGCTGTTTTTAAATTTGCGTCCGTTTTTTCTTTTGGTGCCTTTGGCTTTTGCTTACCCTTTTTCTTTTTCAAAATTTTTGCAGGGGTGATGGGTTTTTTTAATTGTTTGTTATTCTGTTTCAGTGGTGAATCCGCCGTTCCGTTGGAATTCCTTTGGGCTAAGGGCTTCCCGGCCCCATTCTTTTGGTGGGGGGTTTTGGGGGCTTTTTTTCCACCTTATTCGGGGAAGCCCTTTTCTTGGTTTTTTTTGAACCGTTCGGGGGCCCTTTTTTGGTTTTTTGGGGGCGGCGGGGGCAGAAAGGTTTGCTTTTTTGTCGGGGGAAGGGGCCGGGTTTGCCCCGCCGGGGGTGTTCCTGGGGTTGCCTCTTGGTTCCCGGCGGTTTTGGGGCCCCGGTTTTTCCGGGGTAAGTGGATTCCGGCGGGCCCCCGGCTTTTTTTAAAAGGGGGACCCGGAAGAAGCGGGGCCGCGGCGTTTGGTTTGGCACCAGGGCCGGAAGGGCCCGGGACGGGGGCCGCTGAGGGGCTCAGCCGGGGCGGGGTTTAAGGATCCCCGGCCGGGGGCCCCCGGCAGGTTTTCCGGCGGGATTGGCACACATTCGGGGCCGGGGGGCGCCAGGCGGGGCCCTTTTTCCTTGGCCAGTCCGGGTGGCCCCCTTTGTTTTGGGGGCCCGGGTGTTGAAAAACCTCGGTTTTTATGTGGGGATCCCCCCTGGTCCCCCCCGGGGATTTGGAAGTTGCCTTTTGCCCCGGTGGCCTACCTCATGTAAGGGAGTTTTCGTCGGGACGGCTTTTAAGAAAAGAAAGGGGGCCCAGGTGTTTCTGGGAGACCCTACCCCCGGGGCCCGGGTAGGAATGGGCCCTGTTTCCCCGAAGGGGCCCCCCAGCATGGGGGGGTGTTGAAAAATCCGGGCCTGGGAAAAGCCGGCCCCCTTTCCTTCCCTTTTGGCAGTCGTGTTGGCCGGCCTTTGTTTGGGTTGGGAGTCAACGTTTGGGGCCATGGTTGGCTTCCTGGAATTTGGATAGTCCATTGTTGTGAAACATCATTATAGGGGACTTTTCTGAATTTTGCGTTCGTCGTTTAAGTATTAGTAATTATTTCCCATTTTTTTGGGGGAACTTTTAATTTTCCAAGATGCCCTGTTTTCCCCCTTAAAGGGTTCGTTTTTTAAACTTTTTCATTTTTGTTGCAGGACTTTGTTCCCCCGAATTCTATTTGGTCCAAGTCCTATTTCTGGGATGGTTCCAACCCCGGGGGGGCCCTTGTTTCAGGGATGAGTTTTTGGTGCCCTAAACGGAGAAACTTGGGATGGTTTTTGGGCAATTCCCTTAGCCTACAGTGGGAAAATACAATTTTTTGGATTTTTAAAAGCATTCCCAAACTTTTATTCTACCCCCTTCCCCTTTTGTTTAAGGAAAACTTTGCAATTTCTTTATCGGGCAAGTTTTTTCCTGGAATATTGGCTAAAATTTTGATGGGTGGCTGGTTGAAACTAAAAAAATTTTTTTGTGCAGTTGAATTTCTTTACATCTTTTTCGGGGCCAAAACTGGCCACCGAAAACCTCTAGTAATATGTACCGTATTTTCTTTTTTTGGTTTTTCCCCAAAAATGTCTACGCCTTCCAGGATTTTCCCTTCCAATTTTTGGGCTATTTTTGATGGGGGTCTCTTTTTTAAATTTTCAAGTGTCCAGGGTAGTTGTGCTAATCAGGTTTTAGGCCCCAGTTTAAGGTGCATTGTTTCCCCAAAATGATTCCCTTCTCCCAAGTTTTGATGGTATTCCCTGACTGTGAATTTTACACTGGCCCTGGGTAATATTAATTGGAGTGTTTCTTTTGCAGGGTCTCCTGTTGGGTCCTCGAATCTCCTGTAGAGTACTCCATTTTGAAGTGTTAGGGAGTTGTATTGGTGCCAAAGTGTTCTGGTATCGCGCCCAAATTTGATGACATCTTGAAGGAGGGGCTTCTGGCCTTTCTCTACTGCTGTGATGATTGGGGCTAAGTTTTTGTCTGCTCTCTGCAGTGATGCCATCTCTAGTGGTGTTTCCCCTTCAGGTGAGATTGCAGTGTGTAGAATTTCTGTGACCCTTTTGTTCTCCTCAACTGTTTGGCAAATGCGACAACTTTCTTCACAAGTTTTCACCTTAGTTGGATCTGGCTGGGTGTGGTGGTGACAGATATTGATGGTCATGTTTGTGTCTTTGAATACTTTGTAGAGTAGTGGAATTATTTCTAAATTGTTTTCTGGACTCTTGTAATAGTCGAATTCTGGTAAATTCCATTCTGTGATATTTCTGTTGATGAGCCAAGCTTTTAGGATGTTTAGTGCTATTTCTACATCATTGACGTGTGGTCTGTGCTCCATCTTTTCCTTGACAATGAGACTAATGATTGTTTTGTTGTTTCTGTTGTAGGTGCACAGCCCGGGGAATGTTTTGTCTGTGTTTGAATGGAAGTCTCTTTTGACTTGGTACCACTCTTCAATTTGTCTGGCCAGTGGAGAGGAGAACTTTCCTTCCAAGCTGATTGGGTGAACTACTGGTGCTGTGTTGGGGGCCTGAAGTACCGATGTGAAGATTTCCTGGATTGTTAACCCTTCTACAAGAGTGGAGCTGATGAGGTAAGCCGTTGCGTCTTTAGCTTCGATTTTTGTACACTTTTTGCAGTTAGGTTCACATGGCCTGTCTGGCCGTCTACTTAGTGCATCCGCATGACTGATGTTAGTGCCTTTTTCATGCACGACTGTGAACTTATATGGAGACAACTTTTCCAACCATCTTGCTAACATGCCAGTAGGATTTTTGAAATTTTTAAGCCACTGTAGAGCTGCGTGATCTGATTTTACTATGAAAGGTGCTCCTGCTAGATAATGATTGAAGGCTTTTACTGACTCTACTAGTGCTAGGAGCTCCCTATGAGTGACACAGTAATTCCTCTGTGCTGGGGTTAACGTTTTAGACCAGTAGGCTATTGTTACTTCATTGCCGTCTTGTTCTTGTGTTAGGACTGCTGCCAGGCCAGTGAGGCCGGCATCACAAGTCAACGTGAATGGTCCTTTATCCACATCTGGAGAACCAAGGACTGGCGCAGTGGTGAGAGCTGTTTTGACAGAGTCAAAAGCTTCTTGACAGTAAGGTGTCCAATCAAAGTGGACTCCTTTCCTGAGTAGCCGGTACAAGGGTGAAACCTTGCTGGCCATATGAGGTACGTACTTGCCATAGTAGGCGGCTAAACCAAGCCATGACTTTAATTCTGAACTGTCATTTGGCTGAGGCCAATGAATGATTTTATCAATTTTATTTGAATCTACTTTTATTCCCGTTTCAGACAGGATGTGTCCCAGGAAGGAAATCTCCCTTTGGAACAACTCACACTTTTTGGCTTTGAGGAGAAATCCTCCAGCTCTGACTCTATTAAGGAAAGCTTCTAGCCGTTGCAACATTTGTTCAAAGTTGTCTCCAGCTATACAGACATCGTCCAGGTAAACAGATACAGTACTCCCTAAATCATTGTGTTTGTTGGGTTCTAAGGCTGGTGTGACTAGTCTGTCTGTGACTTGTTGAAATGCCCCTGGGGCTGCAGAGAGCCCAAAACTCAATCGAGTGTATTCGAACTGTCTATGTGGTAGTCCCAAATCTTCTGGTAAAATGATGGCCGTTTTGGGTTGGTCATCAGGGTGTACTTCTAAATTGTGGTGTGTCCCCCTAAATTTTGTAGTATTTCCTGTGTTCTGGGTATTGGTGCTGCTGGAACTCTAGTGATGGCATTGAGTGCTCTGTAGTCTACGCAAACTCTTACTTCTCCAGTCTTTTTAAGGACACAGAGGATGGGTGATGCCCAAGCAGACTGGCTTGGTTTGATGGCCCCCATTTTTAAGTATTTCATAAATGTCTCATACACTTCTTTTCTGTAATGCAGGGGTACTGGACGTGCGTTCTGTTTGATGGGTGGATGGTCTCCTGTGTCTATCCTGAATTTCATCCATGGACATCGACCAAATGTGAAGTTGTCTGGTGCAAATACATCGTGGTGTCTGCGAATGAGTTTTTCTACTTCTACCTTTTGTTCTGGCGGCAAGGCAGTGGCTTTGATCATGGCATCTAAGTCTGCAGGTAATGGCATATTTTCTGGAATGGGTTCCTTATCTGACAATTTGTATTCTGCATCATGGAAATTTTCTATTTCGTGCTCAGTTAAATTCAGATGTTCTGTCCCATTTGCTATGTTGACTGCTTGACATGGACACTCCTTAATTTCATCATCACTTTCATATCCACTCTCTTCCTCCTTTTCTAAGTCCTCCTCAAAATCCGGGTTTGCCTCATCCTCAAGACCATCATACTGTAGTGGGTGGAGTAGTAGGACTTCTGCTATATTGCATACTTGGGAAATTTTGGGCACAAGTGTCTCCAAGGTTTAGTAGAGTTACATTAACTGGACCTGTCACACACGGTACAACGCCTGTCTGTGTGACTATTTTTCTGAGATTTGACTTTTAATTTTGGGTTACTTTTACTGGCTGTTAACAAACCAACATGCATCTTGCCTTCTGCTCTTTCGGGTGGTTGGATTCCCAAATTTTTTTTCACTTTCTGTGCGTTGGCCGCACCCATTTTACAATCTTTTACCATGGTTTTGTTCTTTGTTTCTAGACCGTCAAGCTGGCGATGACCGGGCTGGCTGTCAAGCTGGCGATGATCAGCCCCCCGCTCTTGCCTGAGACGTTACTGTGTGCATGTCGTTTCCGGAGGTGAAGCAGAAGTGGACAGTTTCCTTTCCGACTCAGGAGGACGACTATATCCACTGATCGTCATGGCAAGCAACGCGTCAGACAATTCTGACTCATCAACCACCAGGTCAGTTTCCAATTTTGTGGAAACCTGCCTCTCTACGAAAGGTTTCAGCAAGATTTTCTGATCAGCACGTATGGGGTAGGACAGATTGCCACTGGCGAAATCTCCCTTGTGCACTGAGTTTACTACTTTGTATGGAACTGAATGTCATTTTCAAGTTCGAGCATTTTAGTTTTGGGTTTTCAACACCCTCAAATGTATCAATGAATCATAGCCATTAGATTTTCATTTTCTGTAATATCAGCCTCTAAACTGGAAACCTATAAGTCTGGTTTCCGAACTTAACATCAGTCCACTCCGGCCCATACAGCGATGTCTTGTGTGATGTTGCACTTTTTAAGCGTAATTTAGAAACAGGTAGATTACGGGTTCTCTTAAAGACAGTTATAGTAGCTCCAGTATCAATGATAGCTTCTCTGGCCTCGCCTGCCACCAGGCAGTTTACCAGTGGGCCTTTCTTATGTGGAAAGCAAGCTGCACATTTTAATTTATGTGCCCGGGGTTTAAAATTTTCTTTGCCTAGATTTTGGGTTGTTGGTGTTTGCAAGCTTTAGTAATACAGGAGGGGACACTTGAGTTCTTAGTACAGAAAAAGGTTCGGTTTAGTGATGACAAGGGGGTTCTGTCCTTCACATAATAGTTCTTTAAAGGCCTTATATTCTGGGGACCTCTATTTCCATTGGCTCAATAGAAGCCTTATTGGTTTTCCGGCTTGGGAACGTATGGCATATTACCTTACTGTCATTTTGTGGTATTATTTTGAGTGTTGTTTTGTTGGGTGTTCGTGTGGGGTTGGAGTGGGTTGTGTCTGGCGTACCATGACATTGCTGCTTGGTAAAAGTCTGGGGGCTCAGGGAACGGACATATGGTCCTTTTGAGTTACTGCTATTACTATTATTGTTATACTGCCCCCCATTGTAACTGCCCCGACCTTGCCCCTTGGGTGAGAGGTGCCTCTATAGTTGTTCTGCCCGTTAGAGTCTTGATTTTTATTTTGCTCGTAATTTGAGCTATGTTCCTGATAACGACCTTCAGCTTCATCAGCAATGCGAAGCCTGCAGTCTGGCTTAATATGACCGCGTTTCCCACAGTAGTAGCAAGTCAAGTGATTTTGACAGGCTGCAGCAAAGTGCCCTGGTTTACCACATGTGTGGCAATTGGAGTCGCTGCTTGTTTGGCCACCCCGGCCTCTACCTCGGCCTCTGCCTCGGCCCCTACCTCTGCCTCTACCTGTTTGTGTCCCTGTTCCAGGTGCTGCTTCCTGGTCGGCGTAGTTGACTTCAGCATTATCGTCTGAAACATCAACTTCTATCTTCCTGACCTTTTTACTGGGCCTCTGAGGGCAGAGACAGTGCCCTTTTACATGGGTGAGTGCTTCTTCCACCGAGTTGACGATGCATAACAGATACGCTCAGCCACTTTCCTATCTGTTAACCCTTTGATGAAAGCCTTGACACCGGCTTGATCCCTATCGATTTGATTGCTGTTTGGCATGTAATCGACCACAGCTTCCTTTACTTTCTGAGCATAATCTCTCAGAGTTTGTCCCTCTTCCTGTTTAAGTGACTCGTAAACTCGAGTCCTTTCCCACAACTCTCTCCTGATGTGGAAAGTGTTTTCTAACTCAGCATCTAAATTGGCGAACGTTAGTGGTCTGTTTTGTGTAGTCAAGGTTCGGATGACCTTGGTAGCCTCCCCCTGTAGTGCCTGCAGTAGGAATGCCCCTTTGTCCTGTTCGGACCAGTTTTTGTGCTCGGCGATGCTCAGAAATTGTGCTCTGTAGACATCATACCCTGTGCTACCGTTATATGGTGGTACATAGCCAGATGTGGAAGTGACTGTGGCTGCTGGTTGCATGTGTACTGGAGGGGCGCGGTTAATTAGGTCGCGCATTAGATTGAAGAATTGCTGGGGTTGTAAATTATCTTGCTGATTGCGCCCATCTTCGCGGCGGTAAGGGTGCGCGCGCCGACGGCGGCGTGGCGCCTGGTCGTACTCGTCGTCTTCCTCATTATAATCATGATCCTCATCGGGATTGTCATCCCAGTCCATTACATCGTCACGCCCGGGCGCGCCGGCCTGCTGGCCGTGGTCCCTAACTCGCGGCTCGTGTTGCTCGTCGTGATCGAGGTCGTCGTCGTCCTCGTCGGTATCGTAACCGTAGCGCCGCAGCGGTCTGATAGCACGGCGGGGGCGGTCTGGTGCTTGCCCGCGCCTACCTCCGCGTCCGCGCCCTCGGCCTCGGGCCCCGGCCTCGGCCTCTACCGCGTCCTCGCCGCGTCCCCTACCGCGTGGGGCGGGGAAAGCCCGGTTCGTCGTGTTGCTCGCGGGGTACTTCGACCTCCTCTACGTCGAGGGGAACTGGCGCGTCGGCCATGGTGGACAATTAGTCCCCCAGCGGCGGTTGTACAAGATAGTGTTCAAAAGGGGGCGCCTTTGCTGGACGGGGGGATTCGCGGCGTGGGGGCGTGGGCTCGTCGGACGGGGGTGGCGCTGTGTAAACGCGCACTGGGGTTTGTGTTCAACAAGATTGCCCTTGTTATCCCAGGTAATTACTGTGCAGTAATCTATGTGTACTGTGTTGCAGGACGACGCGGTGTTCACTTCGCGAGGAACTTCGGCTTCAACGACAGATGCAGTTGGGTGTGGGGAATGGGACATAGCACTTGACTTTAATAAAGTTTTGACTTGATTTCAAGCCTCTAATTTCTAAGTTAAGACTAGTTCACTCACTCCTTAAAACTAGCACAGCTCGATGCCAGCTGGTCACTTTGACACAGTGGCAGAGTAGGCCTTTAAATAGCCTCACCACAGCAGAATTCACTCAGCAGGCGTGTGCAGGGATCATCAATGCGCGGGGAGGACCGAATGTACAGCTTTACAGATCATGCAGCAATTCACTCAGCAAATGAATGCAGGTGATCATGCATTATGGGTAGTAGGCTGTTGATTCCTTATCATTCAAGCACTTGTGCGTAACAATTTCACACAGCAGACTGCAGGTGATCCTCGTTAAACACACTGCGAGAAAAGATCACGGTAAATCCTGTACTGATTACTCCAGACTTCACCGTACGTTTTTTAACAGGCAAAACCGTCGTTTTTTTTACAGGCAATTCCGTTCTTTTTAACAGGCAAAACCGTATTTTTTTTCAAGGGAAACCCGTACTTTTTTACCCGGGAATCCCGGACTTTTAATACCTATCAAAAAAAGCTATAATTAAATTTTAGTCGGTCGACCCTCGTTTTTCAAAATTCTGATGTACATAACTGCTGAAGCGGACCCTGGACCCCCCTTCGACCCCTCGTTGAAAAGGTCTTGACGAGACCTATCGAAAGGTGCAATAAAATTTTTTAGTCGGTCGACCCCCTTTTTCAAGATCCCGATATGGACAATTCTTGGGGGCGGCCTTTGTTGGGACCAGATCTGGTCCTTCCTACGGCATGCACTGTCCGAAAGAACGGTAAATACTGTTAAAAAACTCGGAATATTTGTAGAACAATACGGAAAAAAATGTAACTGTACGGTGGTCTGGTTTTTGAAGTACGGTAAAGTTTGGAAAAAAAATTATCCAGGATTTACCGTCATTTTTTCTCAGAGTGCACTCGTGTTGATTGAGTATGCTTTATAGGTGATCAGGTGAATTCACGCAGCAGACTGCAGGTGATCATCACTTGTTCACGTAATAAACTGTCTTAATAATTAACTGTAGTACTCGCGTAGGCGATTTCACACAGCAGGCTGCAGGTGATCCTCACGCCACTTGTGTACCTACAGGCTGGCCCGTTCCATAAGTGAGTAATTTCACTCAGCAGACTGCAGGTGATGACTTGGGTAGCAGGTGTCTTAAATTATTTCTAGCACTCCCTTGTACTCCTGTTGGACACACTCAAACCCTGCGGCGAGTTTCCAACACTCTTTCTCACTCAGAGTCACGCTCGAAAACCTAACCTCTGAAGTCAGGTGGGGCCTGGCCTCAGTGGCTAAGCTCGATTCAATCACACACAGGTATCCACTTTCGTTAGCTTGAGTTAGCAGCTTTTTCAATCACGATTCACACGCTGGTATTGGTTGTGGTGGGCCTCTACTAGCTTCAAGTTCACACACTAACACTCACTGACTCGAAAACTGCTAAGTTCAAACTCTCGCGCTATCACTCACTCTCTTCCCCCCTAACAGGGAAGGCATAGACCGACCTTAACCTCAAAGCCCGATTAACCCCGTCACCAGTGTTATAGTGTGGCAGTGTAAGGGACTTGGAGGGAAAGGGTAGTCGAAGGTCTCGTGGAGACGGAAGCTTCTGTATTATCAACAAGGTGACCGTGTACAGAATGGTGGCTGGCGCCAGACAGCGCGCCTTTATATTACAGATGCAGAAGAACATAGGGAAGAACAGTGTGGTGGAGAGTGGGGGTGCATGGCCAATGGGATTTAGGAACCAGGGTATTTGAGGGAAGAACGGAAAGAAGAAGGGTTGAGGTCCTGGCCAGGATCACTAGGGCAGTGGTTAGAAAACTGGGGAATGACCGTCTAGAGGCCGTGCTTTGGTTATGTTCTCTATTGTTTCATATCATAACAATATTTTGTCAAAAGTCTGGAAATCTTCGGAAAGAAACTGTCCTACCAAAAGGGAAATGAAAATATGTATGTACATACATATTATTATGTATGTATATACTTATTATTATGTATGTACATACATATTATTTATGCATGTACAAACATATTGTTATGTATGTACATACATATTGTTATGTATGTGCATACATATTGTTATGTATGCACCTATATGTGCCTATTTCCTCAGAATCATTGGGCTAATTGTGCAGAAAAGTACGTTTTTTTTTAAATAAATATGTAGGTACATATGTGATTTAAATGAAAATGTATGTTTATTAATGGAGCAGATATACACGGAAGAAATTGTCCTACCGAAAAAATAGCGCACACAAATGTTCCAAATATATCAGTTAACTTCCGGTAAATTTAAAAAATGTCTGCCGAAAAGATCGCAAATGTTTTAGAACTATGACTCCTTCTCTGATGCGGGAAACTCTCCTACCACGAAGACCGCTTACAAACTTATCCTGACCCTCTGCGAATACCCCATGCACCCGGACGCACATCCACGGACCGTCAACAGAGAGCGCTGGCGGCTGTGTCGTCTGCGGTATGAGAAACTTATCAGTCCGCTATATAGTCTCGCGCCGGGAGGCTCATGGCTCATGCCCATGGTAAAGTTGTAAACACAACATGTTTTAAGTCGTCATCCATCGTCTGTTTATTTTTGCATAAAATGAACTGCCAAAGTGTGGTTTCTTGTGCCAAAGTTGTGTTTATTGTTAGCAACTCCGTAATGGAGAATAAAATAATAATACCGCTTTAACCCACCAGTGTCAAAGGCGACCTACGAGCTGGCATGTTCGATGTTCCACTTTCGCCGTTTGAAGTTCTATGTGGCAAGTACAATCCTCAACAATGACGCCCTAAGGTCTTCGCACGCTTCAGCTTTGCTTTTTCTTTGACCATTGCATTTCTGCTATTAAACTGACGAACTGAGAGTGTGTTGCTGAAGAGGAAATTTGAGGTTAATGGACGCTTTCCTAAGAATAGTAGAGCAATAGCTTTTCCAAACATTCAAAACATGAACAAGTCTACGCCAGCTTACTGTTTGTGTGGTAACAGTCTCTTACGTGATTCAAATCACCTCGTCCTTTCCTTCTTGTATCTTGTGTTTACATGTTAATCTCACGCCTCTAAATCATACCCTTCCTCAGAACAATGTTTTGTTTTTCATTGCTCACCTATGAAGGTTGTGTACAGTGGTGCTTATGTTTCCTTTTTTCAGGGCACTGCAGGTCCCAGCCGATCCTCATCCAGCAAACCATTTGAGATGCAATGGAAGCTACCTTTGCACCAAAAAGATTGTGAGCTTCTCAGGGACCTGCCCCGCATTGTCTAGAAGAGCATGGCTTTCATTGTGTTAAGAACGATAATGAGGCAAGTGAAATGTCATATTGGACAGTTTTTCAATGGTCAACTTTTGTCTTTCTTGCTTGCAATCTGAGTGTGGTGGCTCTTGGTCTTGGTCATGAGGTATCAGGAATCCACAATATAACTTAACTTTGTTGTTGTGTGCTTTCTTTTACTGTTTACTGTATAGTTGATCAAAACTTGAATTGTTGCAGATCCCGTGTCCCTTTATTGACTTGGTTCATAGAAACAGGATCCAAGCTATGTCGCATAGGAGGCGAATGAGGATGTAAGTTGTGTTGTTGCTTTTTGGACTTTCACATAATGTGCTGTGCACCTGTTTTTTTTTGTACATTCCACCTGTTGTGTTCCTTGCAGGCTGTACTCCTCAGATGGCAGACACAGCATAGGACACTGCGGCAAGGCCTATTGTGTTAAAGAACGCCACATGTTTCTCTTCTGACATCTAAACATCTACATCTGAACAGTGAGAGGAACATGTATATCTTAACGTTACCGTTCTGTTCTATGGTTTATACCAACTGTGAGGTAAATGGTCCACAACTTCAGTTTCCCTCTTAAGTGGCTTACATTTGTGCAATGTATTATTTACTTTTGCTTCTTTACACAAGGTGCAACCCTGGATCAATGAGCTAGTGTAGTGAACTGTGTCAAAAGAACACATGATTAATTGGACGGCAAACGTTAAACAAGTGCTGTCACTTTCCTGTGGGATGGCTACGTATTTGTCTCATCGTTATCTCTTGGTTAGTGTTGTATTGTTTTAAACTAGTGTATGAGCTAAAAATTATTTTTATGTGACATTCTATTGATCTAATTGTTTGCCTCTCATTGGTCTTTTAATGTTTTGTGTATTAAATGGAAGTAAAATATTCTGTTAGTAGCTACAAATTTCATGTAGTTGTGACCTTTGCCCATTTAAAATGTCATTGTGTGGGCATCTATCAGTCCAGTCCTCTATGAAGTACTTTATTCCAGACTTTTCTTTGTTGTGCCATTTTCCTTGGCAGCACCTGAATGTAAACTGGTTCCCTATTCTTAAATTAGCAAATGGTGTCCATTCCATTTGTTTACTGCTTTATTCATTATCCAGTTCAGCTAGCAGACTCAAGAAAGTTCTTTTTTTCTTTTCTCTATTTATGTTTTATTTTGTCACCTTATATGTGGTTTCAATCTATTTTCTTCTTTATTTGCAGGATATGAAAATCGAGAAAGCCTTAACCAAAGCTATTACATTGTCCTTCTATAGTTTCTGATTATTGCACTGCTTTTCACAGTGATCTGCTGGAAAGTTTGGTGCTTTGTTGTTTTTAAAGGTATAAAGGTAGAGTACCATATTTTTAAATAACTTTTACACCTTACTGTGAGCTTTATTAGTGTCATGTCCTTATCATCAATCTGTGTTCTTTTAGGATTGAAATGTGGATTCATGATTATGGGATGGTTGCCAACATGTGGCTTTGTCCACGAAATTACATCCACCAACTTGCTGAGTTTTCACAACTTAAAGCTGATAAGAAAATAGAGTGAGTGGGTGGGGTTATCAGCAATGTTGTTGACAGAATTTTCTGTTTGCTGTTCCCCCTCTCTCTCTCTCTCTCTCTCTCTCTCTCTCTCTCTCTCTCTCTCTCTCTCTCTCTCTCTCTTCCTGCAAGATGATATCCTTTCTCATGTAGAGAAGGGAGTTATTGTTTGGCTTTCAACATAACTTGAGAGAAGAGTTAAAGCTTCAAGTGACATTATTGTTTAATTTCGAAGAGGGGCCCTGGAGGTGCGCCTGGAGGCCCATCACCTCGGACTGGACTGCAGCGGTCACCTGGCCTGCGGAAAATTGCCCGTTTGTTCTTCCCACTGCGGTGAAAAAGCAGCGTGCCCCAGTGTGGGGCAAGCCATCTGAGGCACTGACACTCGTGTGGGATCAAGGCGGCCATTGCCTGTTGAGTTTTTTTTTTTAATTTAAATAAACTTGCTATGTATAATTACTTTGTTGGTCCCGTGTGTTTATAACTTTCATGTCACCTATGAAAGCTTTCTTTTTCATTCTCTTAGCAGCACCTGGTAAACTGGTAACATTTCTTGACATGTCTGGTCTGATGCTGCTTATCTATTTATGTATAACCTTGACGAGTGCTGGTGCTGTTTATATCACTGCAGATTTCGAATTACATTACATTACCCTAGCTTGATATTATTTGTTAAAATGTTCATGAAGTCCAGTTTTTCAAGACAATTCACATCGTTTCAAAATGTGGACGAATAGATGGTATTCATGTTAGGCAAAAAATAGCTGAATGTGATTTGATTGGACGTCATATGTTCTGTGGTTTTGTGCAACCAGACTTGCCTGGTAGTTGAGTTCTTACTCTTATTGTCGTTACAAATAAAACATGACAATTATTAACTAATTTAATAAAGCACATATTGTAGATGACAGTTAAGAGCAAAACATTTATTACATGATGAAAATAGAGAACATTGAAGCACTCATACAAAGGAAAAGGTATCCTTGGGAATGATTATGACGTGCATGACCTTATTCCACAAAAATAAAGTCCCTCGTGATGTGTGATGTTTAGTAGATGAATGAAAAAAAAAACAAGCTTCCGTGATAATTATTGAAAGTGAGCTGTTCATTGTTAATAGTTGTACAGGTTTGAAACATTATCAAACTGCTCAATTGAAATATTGATTTCAATATTACATATGTCACATGATTTCCACCTGATTTGAAAGTAATCAGTGCTTTCTAAAAAAGACAGGAACTTTAAAACTAATGAATGACTGGTAATATTACACAAAATAAAGGATACCCCATTAATGCAAACTTTATGAACTATAAACCTCCTATGCTCGCTACTCATCTTGTTTTTCTTCATTTTCTTTCTTTCCTGTCAGAACTGTTACTAGTAGGGTTCACGTTGTTTGTGTCTTTCTCTTGTTTAACTACAATGTAGGCATTTGAAGCGCAACAAACTACTTGCAAGATGGTAGAAAGAAGAGCTGAACATTGGCAATACAAATATTATAAATCACATGTATAGGATGGTAGTAAACTGTTAAGACATAATGCACCACCAACATAAAAAAAAATGACATCTGCACTATGTTAAGAAGTTTACAAGCGTGGAAGCTGTCATTAACACATTTGCTATCCGTCTTGAAGTCTTGAGAAAAATTCAAGACGAGTTATTTCACCATGCTCCAGTCGCTGGCATGTCAGTCTAATGCTTCTGTCACTAAGTAATACACTGATCTTCTGTTTATGCACAACTTACAATTTCAGGCAAATGGACTTGAATTTGGTCAAATTTGGTCAAACACACAACAGCAAAGAAATGGGGAAATCCCTCACATTAGAGAACTGATACAAGGCATGTATAGTGCTGTGTTGTAACGGGAAATACCTACTGATTCCTCTGAAGCTGCCAGGGCAAGAGACATTATAGTCCCCTATTCCGCCCTATTCTAAGCATTGTTTCCTGATTCTGGATGCAGTGCGATGAGGTAATGCTGGAACAATCAGCCCATGAGACAAGGGGTAATGGACTCGCAACGGAGCTGGCCGGAATCTCTGCCTTCCGAATTGTAGTTCACTATTTCTCCGACTAAATGTGCGATTTTTGAGATGGCTCGGGCATTTTTGGAAAGAAGACACTTTGAAGTATGCCCAAAATTCAAAAAAGTTTCAATTTTCCCACCAGGGCCCAAACAGGAACAGGTTTACCGTTGCGCTTCTCAGATGCGCAGGGCGACGGCCATGGTGCCAGGGGCGACGCAGGGGGGACGCATCTTCAACTTGCGATAGAAGCTTCCGGATGCCGCAAAAGTGATGGGACAAGTTGTGCACCTTGATATATGTCGAAGACAAACTATGTCCGGTCACTTTTGCGGCATCCGGAAGCTTCTATCGCAAGTTGAAGATGCGTCCCCCCTGCGTCGCCGCTGGCACCATGGCCGTCGCCCTGCGCATTTGAGAAGCGCAACGGTGAAACTGTTCTTGTTCAAGCCCTGGTGGAAAAATCGAAACTCTTTTGAATTTTGGGCATACTTTAAGGTATCTTCTTTCTGAAAATGCCCGAGCCATCTAAAAAATCGCACATTTAGTCGGAGAAATAGTGGACTACAATTCGCAAGGCAGAGATTCCGGCCAGCTTCGTTGCGAGTCCATTACCCCTTGTCTCATGATCAGCCATAAGCCCCTCAGTTTCATCACCCTAAGTCATCCACTATTTTATGACTTGAGAAGAGTGCACAGGCTGATCTGATGAATGATACTCGCTGCCATGGTTTCCAAAAAGCTTGTGTCAGTTTGAGTGGCCCAACGCCTGTAGGAACTGCTGGTATAAGATCACCTCTTTGTTCAGTAAAGGCTAAACAGTAGCTAGGGTAATTGGGCTTGAACTTGCATTTGAATTCTGTAAAGAACAAAATTTATTAGGAATGTCACTGGTGTCGCTCAAATGGCCCAAAGAAAAAACAAAACGGACACAGAGCTGACGGTCGTACCTTCTCCTCCCTTCATGTATATTTTAAGTAAGATCACCACGTTAAATTTGGCGCACCACTGCAGTGCGCACATCAACGGCACCAGAATATAAGATTTTGCCTTCGGGACTGTGGTCGGGTGCATTAGTCGTGTTTTCCCAAGGAGTGCGAAGGAATGACATCACCGACCCACCGCAGAAGATAACCAAGCGTACGCAACAATGGGAGGCGAACCTTCTGTTTCCCCATGTTCACTAAATCGAAAAATTGTTTACAACGGGGGGCTAAGTTAATTAAGAGGCCATGTCTCTGTCCCCATGAAGTGCGAACGACGCAGAACAAAACATAAGTTAACACAAGCATTGTGCCGAGTTTGCTGCAGACGCCACTGTGCTGCATGTATAGTTTCTCATAGTTTCTGGTGGTCGTTAAATTTCTCATCCATTTGCTTGTTAGTTTGTCAGTTGTTTGTCGTCAAGTTACTTCCTGTGGCCACTTCCAGCTCGCTCACATCCGTTCTAGAGCCGTTCCCCTCCGCATCTTCTCCTGCACGTGCTCTTGAATCCGTGGAGCTGGTTCTTGTTACATCCAGTCACATCCATCAGTCTTTATACGTCTACGATGGCCAATTCTAATTTCCAAGGAGATAGATTGGCGGTGGCGGCCGCTCGCCTCAATTTTTTTGAGGCAGCTGCTGCTCCGCGTGTTGTGGTTGCTGTGCCACCGGTCGAGGTGAATGAGCCTCCTCAACATCAGGCTCCGGAGCAAGCCCAATCCTGTGAGTGAAACATTTGTATTTCAGTTGCAATGCTTATGTTCAAGTTTCTGTTCCGGTGGGTTAATATCGTGTGTTCCAAATTTGCGAAGGACTTAGTTTCCCTTCTGTCGCCGACATTTTGAATCGTTGGCCACGGGTGGTGTTATTGTCCCCTCGTTGTGTAATATCTTTTTGAATGCCGTGTGATGACTCGTAAATAATATCCCTGACTCATTGGCAAACTAGTTAAACTCACGCACGCGGAGTTAGAAAAAATATCGCAGACTTAGCATTGTTTTGCTTACTAAATCTGTTGAACATGGTTTTATCCTGACCATGTTTGTAGCTACCTATTGTAACATTTTCTCCAAGCTTTTGCCATTAAAAATTCTGAGTTTTTAAATTCGCTATTTTTATATTGATGCAAGTACATGAAGGGTTTTGGTGGCTAGTGGACTAATGTGATTTCTACTTTGTTTCCAGCCCGAGAAATCAGTCAACGCCTTGAAAATCTGGAGGGTTTGGTCCAACTCTCATACAATCTGATTCAAGATCTAAGCAGCCTGGACGACAGGTTTACGCAGCTGCAGGCCAGATTTGAAACTGCCATTGAGATGACTACAGCACTGTTTGACGAAAGGGACACCCTCAAAACCATGATTCAGAATTGTAAGTTATACGCACCTCAGAAATGAAGTGTCTTTCTTCTGCTTTGCTTTAACACCCCACTGTTTTCTTGCAGTGATTGATCGCTTTGCTGAGGCTCAGAACCGCCAAGCTGAGGCTCAAGACCGCCAAGCTGAGGCACAGGACCTCCCAGGGCCCTCTGAGGCCCCTGTGGTGACACTTGAAGACAGCCCACATGACAACAACAACATGTCTCCGCCAGGTGGCAACTGGGGAGATTATGATTTGTTTGCTGATGATGATGGTAAGTAAATAATGGCTGCTTGAGAGCAATGTAAGATTGTGTAAGTAAGTACAGCTCATTCATTTGATGTATGGTTCTTTGGCAGATGCAAATGAAGCACCTAAGCGTGAAGACAGTTCTCGTGCTGTGGACAGGAAGAACGACGAGAAACGTCACTCATGTGGAGTCTGCCACGAACTTTGTGGCAAGGTGATAAAAGTGATGATCCCTTGCGGCCATTACCCGTTTTGCCAAACATGCGTCAACAAACTTATTGCTAGGAGACATTCCATGCCGGTTCGGCCTGGGCCTGGAGGTGACCATTGACGATTTCCGCGCCACTTTGGCATTTTTTTGTACTCGTCGAGATAGGGCGATTGCCAAATTTTTAGGTCCCTAAGTCCATTTTTGCGCCCAGGGTGGCAATTTTTAGATTTCTCTGAACTTTCTTTAGTGGTTTTGTTGAAATTGCGCTTCGAAGTCCCTTTCTTGGCTCTCCATGGCACAATTTCAACGCTAGCTCAATGATTTTATGCTTAAAAGATGCGTATTAAATAGAGGAAGAGACTCCAGTGGTCAAATTCTACTTTTGAAGTCATCTTCGTGGTGATCCAAGCGATTTTGTAAATTAAAAACATGTAAAAATGAGGTAATTTTTGCTAACTTTGGCGAGGGATCTTTCGATGACCGACATCGAAATTTGAACTTTTTCTAACGGATTCTTGAAGGTCTCGAGGAGATCTATCGAGTTCCGGTGCCAGAAAGTATGGGACCGGCCCTAGTTTAGCCGCTACACCGCTCCAAAGTTTCGAAAAATCCCAAATTTGCACTAAATGGTGCAAGGAGTGGACTTTCGCTTGCAGGCCCACGGCAATTGCCATGCGAGTCCCAGGCCATCTCGGCCCGACTAAAACTGACCCCTGCAATAACTTCAACTTGATCCCAAGCCCCAGGGTCACTCACCGGCGCGGGGGTAAAGGGGAGGGGAGGAAAGAATACAGTGAATTTTCACAAAATTATGCCCTAAGCTTATATGTCGTCCTAGCCCCGCATCAGTGGTGATTATGGACCTCAGGCCCAGTATGTTTGACAATACTTGATTCCGCCTCCCACAACTCCTCCCTCGGGAGAAGCGGGTGCTCTACAGGCGTTCGCTCACATTTGTCCGCGGGGAGCGCCTGCGATTAAGTAGAGCCGGCAGCCCCTACAGCACGCGTGCCGTTTGGTGGCCTACCTTACAGGCGCTTCGGCCCTGGACCACAGGCCCTTGAACACTTTCTTCGGCCCCCTCTGCTGGAAGCGTCGTCTCAAAACATAACCGCAGTAAAATGGGATAGGATTTTTTTTTTTTTTTAAAAAAAAAGCAAGTTAGGGAAGGTGGGGTACCATGTGACGGTTTTTGTTAAGTGCCCGTCAACCCAATACTACCGATCACATTACATCCATAAATAGTCATGTGAACAAAATGATTCTTCACCTTAAAATTTCTGTTGAGATTTCTAATTTATCTGTTTTGGTTGCTGAGTTATCCCGAGATGAATGGGCCAAGTCTAAGTGTCACTTCGTACCCCACGTAGTACACTATGTGACAGCCTTAGTGCACCATGTGACAGTGACTTTCTGTCAGGGTTTAAATCCTATTCAGCGTATCTGTACGCAAAGAATGAATGAAGAAGTCTTTCAGCTTTTTATTTCCGTTGAGTTTATCAATTTATCATCTTTGGTTCCCGAGCAATGAAGGTTTTAGTTATTAGTGTACAAATGTCATGGGATGAACACTCAACTGAGTGAATCGTGGAATCCCATAGCGAACGACAGTAGTGTCACATGGTGCCCAGATCAACAGTTTTAGGGGAAACAGCAATAACTCTCAAAGTTTATGCCGTAGAGAATCGAGCCAAAGCTTATTTTGCGCTTAAAACATCAAAGAAGAACATCTTGCAGAGCATATGTCCTTAAAATGTATTTTAAAGGTAAAAAGCGGACGCGGCGGAAATAGAAAAAGTTTCCAATGAGCTATTTTAAGACTATTTCCAATTCTGATCGCTACCATTCCCGTCCCTTTCGAAGGAGAGTCACAACCTATTGCACGTCGATTCTCCGTCATGATACCTTTCTTTGAGTCTTCTTAGCGCTGTTGGATAGCGAGCCGTTTGGGAGAAAAAGCCAAAGTCACATGGTGGCTGTGTCACATGGTACCCCACCTTCCCTTTCACCGAAAATGTTGCTCATTGTATTTAGGTCCTTGCAAATTGTTTACCGTGGTTTTAATGACTATGTTTTTGATCCTTGAAATTCCGCCCTTGCCAATGGAATACTCTGTGGGACTGTTCCCAGGACGTTAAGAATGGGTGGCACAAGGCCGCTTCAGTCTTCATTCCAGGTGAACTTTGTTGCTGAGAGAGGTGGATGGATAGAGTAGTATCCGGTCAGCTTCTTGCTCTTGCATGTCAATGTCTGTGATGAGATCCACATAGGTTTTTTCTCGCTACTATTACGGCCTCAAAATTATTAATTTCAAAAGTCAGTAGCCCACTGGTTTCGCAGATCTCATGGATGCCGGAAAAGCGTGTGTCAGAGCTTACGCTTTTGCAGCCAGCTGTCGTTTCTAAATGAAGAAAAAAGATACAGAGATTGAAAAGAAAATGACTGTCAGTTTAAATATATCAGATAGGGAGGGAAAATGATTTAGAAACGACACAGCTGGCTGCAAAAGCGTAAGCTCTGACACACGCTTTTTCCGCATCCATGAGATCTGCGAAACCAGTGGGCCACTGACCTTTGAAATTAATAATTTTGAGGCCGTAATAGTAGCGAGAAAAACCTTTCTGGCCCTCATTACAGACATTGACATACAAAAGCAAAAAGCTGACCTGATACTGCTCTACACTCTCATTCCAGGAACGTGACATCACGTTGAAACGAACGTGACAAACTGTCACGTTCGTTTGAGCATTGTGTCACATTCGTTTGGGTGTGAATTGGCCGAAAATCAGCTCGTTCACATTCAAACGAACGTGACACAATGCTGAAACGAACGTGACACTTTGTCACGTTCGTTTCAACGTGATGTCACGTTCCTGGAATGAGAGTGTACCCACCTCTCTCAGCAACAAAGTTTACCTGGAATGAAGACTGAAGCGGCCATGTGCCACCCATTCTTAACGTCCTGGGAACAGTCCCACAGAGTATTCCATTGGCAAGGGCGGAATTTCGAGGATCAAAAACATAGCCAAGCTGAGGAAGAAGTCATTAAAACCACGGTAAACAATTTGCAAGGACCTAAATACAATGAGCAACATTTTCGGTGAACTTGCATTTTTTTTTTTAAATCCTATCCTATTTTACTGCGGTTATGTTTTGAGACGACGCTTCCAGCAGAGGGGGCCGAAGAAAGTGTTCAAGGGCCTGTGGTCCAGGGCCGAAGCGCCTGTAAGGTAGGCCACCAAACGGCACGCGTGCTGTAGGGGCTGCCGGCTCTACTTAATCGCAGGCGCTCCCCGCGGACAAATGTGAGCGAACGCCTGCACTGCGACAAAAAACTACAGAGAATCCTGTTAATTTTTTCACAGCGTCGCTCTGTACCCAAAACTACAGTGATCTCTGTCTTTTAAAAGACGGAGCTCACTGTTGTTTTTTGTGTTCACCTCTCTGTTGTCCGAGCGGCCAATGCCACATCGGGACGGCATGGTCAAAGCCTCATAGGTCACCGTTTGATCCACGAGGACGTCGACGTGCACCTCACAGGGTCCCCGAAGACGATGCGAGCATTTTAGACCTAGGTTCCGACCATTCGTTGGAAAGGTCTCGTCAAGATCTACTCGAATCAAGAATAAAAAAAATTCTTGGTCAACCCCCTTTTTTCAAGATCCAGTTGACCAATCAGGATCTTGAAAAAAGGGGGTTGACCAAGAATTTTTTTTTGTTCTTGATTCGAGTAGATCTTGGCGAGACCTTTTCAACGAATGGTCGGAACCTAGGTCTAAAATGCTCGCATCGTCATCGGGGACCCTGTGAGGTGCCCGTCGACGTCCTCGTGGACCAAACGGTGACCTATGCGGACCTATGAGGCTTTGACCATGCCGTCCCGATGTGGCATTGGCCGCTCGGACAACAGAGAGGTGAACACAAAAAACAACAGTGAGCTCCGTCTTTTAAAAGACAGAGATCACTGTAGTTTTGGGTACAGAGCGACGCTGTGAAAAAATTAACAGGATTCTCTGTAGTTTTTTCTCGCAGTGTGTAGAGCACCCGCTTCTCCCGAGGGAGGAGTTGTGGGAGGCGGAATCAAGTATTGTCAAACATACTGGGCCTGAGGTCCATAATCACCACTGATGCGGGGCTAGGACGACATATAAGCTTAGGGCATAATTTTGTGAAAATTCACTGTATTCTTTCCTCCCCTCCCCTTTACCCCCGCGCCGGTGAGTGACCCTGGGGCTTGGGATCAAGTTGAAGTTATTGCAGGGGTCAGTTTTAGTCGGGCCGAGATGGCCTGGGACTCGCATGGCAATTGCCGTGGGCCTGCAAGCGAAAGTCCACTCCTTGCACCATTTAGTGCAAATTTGGGATTTTTCGAAACTTTGGAGCGGTGTAGCGGCTAAACTAGGGCCGGTCCCATACTTTCTGGCACCGGAACTCGATAGATCTCCTCGAGACCTTCAAGAATCCGTTAGAAAAAGTTCAAATTTCGATGTCGGTCATTGAAAGATCCCTCGCCAAAGTTAGCAAAAATTACCTCATTTTTACATGTTTTTAATTTACAAAATCGCTTGGATCACCACGAAGATGACTTCAAAAGTAGAATTTGACCACTGGAGTCTCTTCCTCTATTTAATACGCATCTTTTAAGCACAAAATCATTGAGCTAGCGTTGAAATTGTGCCGTGGAGAGCCAAGAAAGGGACTTCGAAGCGCAATTCCAACAAAACCACTAAAGAAAGTTCAGAGAAATCTAAAAATTGCCACCCTGGGCGCAAAAATGGACTTAGGGACCTAAAAATTTGGCAATCGCCCTATCTCGACGAGTACAAAAAAATGCCAAAGTGGCGCGGAAATCGTCAATGGTCACCTTCAGGCCCTGGCCGAACCGGCATGGAATGTCTCTGTATCATTACGAGCCAAGCACGGGTGTGCACTGGAAGGCTTGCAACGAACATTGCCATCTCTGCGAGGTAGAGGACCGAGAAACCGTACGGGCAGACCCGGAGGACATGGTGCTAAACTGGACCACCATAGCGCCAGAAGGGGTCTCACCAACGACCATGATCAAAGACCAGCGCCTAGACGGAGATATCATGCCCATTTACCTGGCTGTTCTAGACGGACAGAAACCACACTTCCAGGAAGTCTCCAAGTACGGGCCGGTGACCCGAACACTCTGGCACAACTTTAACTCGCTGGCGATCCAAGGCGACTTGCTGTTCCGCAAAGAGGAGCACGCATCGGGAGACCCTGAAAGGACAAAGATGCTGTTAGTACTGCCTCGAAAGCATGTCAAGACCACAGTCACACTGTACCACAGCCAGCTGGGGCAGACTAACCACTTCGGCATCCACAAGACACTGGACGCATCACTGCAAAAAAATTTCTGAAATTTAAGACATGAAAATGTCTTAAATTTAATAACATTTTGAAATGATATGAAAACTCAGAAAAGTTTGTGAAAAGTGCTATACTTTATTACATTTACCAAAACTAAAATGAAAAGTAATAAATAGTTGGTAAATTTCAAAACCACTTTTAAAACTTAGGAACAGGGTTGTCAAAATTAAGATTGCCTGCCAAAAGTAAAAATTGGTTTCTTAAAATCCACATGACTGATGACTTTTCATAACTAGATTTCTGAAACTAACTGATTGAAGTTAAAGTTGAACGCTTCAGTGATAGCTGTCACATTCAACGTAAGCCGAAGGTTTAGTTTGATAACTTCACGCAAACTGTCGCCAAGCCACTTCTCACACGGTATGGCCCACAGTCAGCCGCTGGGTTCAAGGTCAGGTTTCACAGACCTGCCGCTAGGTGGCGCTTAGAGCGCCGTGTCCGTTCCGGAATAAGTATTTCCTATTTGTATTTCTAAAAGAACTTCTTTTGGCAAATGATACCATCTGTTACCTTAGTAAATGTCTTCTCTAGCCGCTAGCTCAAATTTTTTAACAAAATATTCCACTGGAGTTGAGTAAAACGCATAACCATGTTGCCACTCGCTGGCGTCTGCTGTCAGCCATTAGGTTAGGTCCAGGCACCTCCTCCGCTGTGGGGCAGTCGGAAGAAGGATGACAAATAATTCTCAGGTCTTCGTGCTCCGACTAATTTTTGACAACCGACACTGTTATGAGACACGATGTAAGATGCATTTCAGAATTCCGACATCCACACTCGAATTCGGACGTCGGTATAGAAGTTCTTTTCTCCCTCTTTAGTCAAATATGTTTATGAATTTTAATAAACCATGATCTATGAATTTTAAAAACTTGGTCATTAGTTTTAAGAGGAGAAAGTTTCTTACTTTTAATAGCAAAAAATCTTTGTAAACTGCTTCACAAACTAGTTTCTTAAAATTAAGATGGATTTTTTTTGCAGTGATTGAAGCGCTTCTTCTGGTGGCCGGGCATGGCCAATGACACGGCCGAGGTCATCGCCGACTGCGTGCTGTGCATCCGAGTCAAGGGGCCGCTGCACCCCACACGAGTGCCATTGAGGATCTTCCATGACGGCGTCCTGCACGGACGGTGGCACGTTGACACCGCGGGCCCCTTACCTGTAACAGAGGAAGGCTATAAGTACGTCATGGTAGCGATAGAGGCCCTATCAGGATGGCCAGTCTTGGTGCCGCTCAGAGCCCAGACAGCCAAAGAACTAGCTCAAGCACTAATAACACACGTGTTCTCAGTCTACGGAGCCCCTTTGTCCATACTAACGGACAAAGCCCCGGTTTTCGAGTCCCAACTATTCAACGAAATCATGGGACTTTACCACATAAAGAAGACCCGCACCACAGCCTATCACCCATCCGCGAATGGAAAAGCAGAACGATGGGTTCGAACCTTAAAACAAAGCCTTAAATTGCTCTGCGACGGGGCGCACAGGCGATGGGTAGAATATTTACCCTTCATCGCACAGGCGTACAGGAGCCTACCCCACGCCAAGCATAAGTTCTCGCCTTATGAAATCATGTTCGGGGCACCGATGAGAACGCCCCTACATCTCTCACAAGGACCTCCTCCAGAAATCCCAGTCTGTATGGAGAGGTACCCCTGGGCCGTGCGAAACGCCTTGTTCCACATCCATGAACAAGTGCGCGGAATTCGCGACGAGGCAGCAACCAGGATGAAGGAGTACTGAGCAGGTTTATTTAAGAAAAGCAGGACCTTACAACGACCCCCTTGGATTTCGCTGATTTTTTGGTGGTTAGTAGTCCCCCATGGTGGAAGTTCATGGCCAAAATTTCAGACCTCAAAAAAATTCTCTCTGGGAGATATGGGGATTTTAAGTTTTTTTGGGTATTTTTATACTAATTTTGGGTATTTCTTATATCTCAGGGACTTTTTGTCCAATTGGTTTCAGATTCGGGTTCTAGCTTCAAAATTGAACGGGGAACACGATCGTGCCGTCAGATTTGACCTAAAATAATTTTTTCATGGGGAAAACTCACTTTTTCTTGAAAAATTACATAAAAAGTCCCAAATCTTGGGATTTTGCAGTTTAAAGTACCCGATCTTTTTGAAACTGGTTTCATCTTACGCAGAAAGGTCCGCTGAATCCAAAAATCACAACCCCAAATTTTTCCGACGAACCGTTCCGGAGATATTCCACTTCAAAGTCAGGCAATTTTTTTACGGCCTAAAAGTTGTGCGATTTTGCTGGGCTTTTCATTCTGAGGCATTGGGCGGTGAGTTCCAATGGCGCTGGCCTTGTGCGCCGGCTGGTGTTACCTAACGTCCCCTTTTAGCGCCTGCCAGGTAGGCGAAGCCGTACCGCAACACATGCGTGTCCGACTGGTGGCCTATCTCGCCCCTGACGCAAGCCGCTACCGCCGCAAGCAAAGGCACTCCGCGCTCCGTTCGCTGGACCAGCTGCTTCCCCTTCCCTGACTCCACTGCCCCTGGTCCTTCCGGTCTTCTCTTCACCCCCTCCCCCTCCCTCTCCTATCATCAACCCCTGCCTGCATTCTGCCGGTGGCGTACCGTACCCCCTACTGTACCCCCTTTATTTACAATGTGTCGCACGCGTCGCTGTCTTCGCCTAGGACTTCGCGGACTCAGCAAACTCAAGTGTGTACATAGTACACCCTTATTAGAGCATGCTTCCAAGTACACTCTTATTTACAGCATACTTGCTCGGCACACGCTAAAGTAGAGTGCGTGGCAAGTACACGCTAAATAAGTGTGTACCTTCCGTGAACACGCTAAAATACACTCGATAAGTCCTATCTAAAAGTATGGGCCAGTTTAAGTGTACCTGCCAGGTACACTCTTAATTGATCCAGGAAGCGGAAGAAGGGAATGACTTGACTTATCCCCAAATTCAGTTTGTATTTTAATATTGTGCCTTAGAATGGTTTCCATCATTACACCAAATTATTTGACTGAATTCCAAGCAGTTTAGGAAAAAATCCACATGGAAAAAGGGTGTAACTCAACTTAACCCCTTTTACGGTCTAAATTTCATTGGTACGCCACCGGCAGAATGCAGGCAGGGGTTGATGATAGGAGAGGGAGGGGGAGGGGGTGAAGAGAAGACCGGAAGGACCAGGGGCAGTGGAGTCAGGGAAGGGGAAGCAGCTGGTCCAGCGAACGGAGCGCGGAGTGCCTTTGCTCACCGCCCAATGCCTCAGAATGAAAAGCCCAGCAAAATCGCACAACTTTTAGGCCGTAAAAAAAATTGCCTGACTTTGAAGTGGAATATCTCCGGAACGGTTCGTCGGAAAAATTTGGGGTTGTGATTTTTGGATTCAGCGGACCTTTCTGCGTAAGATGAAACCAGTTTCAAAAAGATCGGGTACTTTAAACTGCAAAATCCCAAGATTTGGGACTTTTTATGTAATTTTTCAAGAAAAAGTGAGTTTTCCCCATGAAAAAATTATTTAAGGTCAAATCTGACGGCACGATCGTGTTCCCCGTTCAATTTTGAAGCTAGAACCCGAATCTGAAACCAATTGGACAAAAAGTCCCTGAGATATAAGAAATACCCAAAATTAGTATAAAAATACCCAAAAAAACTTAAAATCCCCATATCTCCCAGAGAGAATTTTTTTGAGGTCTGAAATTTTGGCCATGAACTCCCACCATGGGGGACTACTAACCACCAAAAAATCAGCGAAATCCAAGGGGGTCGTTGTAAGGTCCTGCTTTTCTTAAATAAACCTGCTCACTACGACCGGACTGCGGGACTTGCACCCTTCGAAGTAGGGCACAAAGTGCTACTTTACAACAAAGCACTGAAGCCCGGGGAGGCCGCACAAGCTCTACACGTACCCTGGCTTGGACCTTATACGATACTCACTGTGCTAAACGACTGTGATGCCAGGATACGGAATGACCGGCAGCCGAACGACGTCCAAATAGTCCACATGGACCGGCTGGCTCCGTGTCCCATAGGCGGAGGAGAGTCCATAGGCGCATGGGCCAACTTCTCAGGCCCAGAAGAGTCAGACCCCGACCTAGAGAACAGACGAGAAGAAAAACGGCGATGAAAACCGGAAGTAACGACAAAACCCGAAAACAGAGCCCCCCCCCCCCCAACAATGAATACCGAACGGGCCAAAGGGAACCGCGGCAACACAACCCCTCTAGAACGCCTCTAGAACTTCCAACTTTGCCTCAGGAATGAAACAAATCAGGCTCAGCATGAACGAGTACAAAGAGCGATACAAAATACCGCGAAGAACGCCCAATCTAATAGAAGCCTTAAACAACTTGGCTATCTCTCCTCTGGCCGAGCCGGCTGCTCCGGACATACCCCTCCGACGAAAAGCGGTACATAAACCCAGACGCCTCGGAGTGGGAACAGGGAAAGGAAAATCTCTGATTTGGAAACAGGTAACCACAAAGGAGAGAGCAAAGAGAGGTTGTGGAAAAGGGGTCATGGAAAGTTACCTAGGACGGTCGAATTGACCAAGTCGACTTTTTCATCAGCAGGCCCGCACACACCAGTCCTCGGAAATCTTGGCCGATGGCAGCGCGGTGACCAAGGAACGCCGGCAACAGCGGGACGAGGAGGCCGCTCGACGCCGAGCATCCATCCCGCCCTCAGCCACGACGGAAGAACAGCTTGACGAGGACATCCTGCTGCAGGGCGACGAGCCCATGGACACCCTGGAGGTCGACGAGGAGGCCATCTTGCTGCAACAGGAAGACCTGCAACAAGAAATAGATGAGATTTCTAAGGCCCTAGAGGAGCTCCAACGGGCCTCGACAACTAAGACCGCCTTCGAAACAACAGAAGCAACACCACCAACCTCAGTGGGAGTTGAGGAGCCTCCACGAATACCAACCCCACCCTCGTTGGAAGATCTACTGAAAGAATTCTCTATAGAACCAACCCCAGAGACCCCGCAAGAGTTGCAAGTTCCCCTGCTGGGACAGTCGCTAGGAGAACTCTCCCTACTGGAGGAATATACTCCTCAACCCATGGACTATACTAATCACCCAGAGTATGTTCCACGACGTATAACAAAGGCCAGATCCAGAAAGCATAACCGCTGCTGGAAGTGTCAAGGCAGAGGGCACTCGAGAGTCAACTGCACTAACGTGCCAAGGAAAGTCCTCAAGCGACTAGGCCTAACATGCAACCCGGGGACATCCCTCACTAACCTTCGGATAACAACAGAACAGTTGGAGTGGCAGCAGCTCCTTCAGCTGATTCCGCAACCTCCAGCTCTCCAAGGCACGTCCTCCCAGTCCACGGATCAGCAAAATCCCAGGCAGTGAAGAAAAGACGAAACTGCATTCAAGTTCTCCGCAAACCTGTAACATAATTAATCAATTGAATACCTCCCAATATTATAGAACATAACCCTTACAGCCATTGTCTGATGACTATCTATTATTTAAGCCTGTGACTTGGCCCAGAAAACAAAATAAAAATACTTTGAGAAACTGTAAATAGGAACTAAATTAGAGGTTATGTTTTCAGACGCCGAAACTGCCCACAAAAGTGTTGTTTGAAATAAAGAATTGTTTTGCCACTGAATACCCTGAAAAACCCTTATTCCCCACAGGCCAACGGCCAACTTAACCTCCTTCAAATAACTGATACATTGAAACATTTGGAAACCGGCCTAGACCAAGCCAAGAGAGCGTCCAAACGCCAAATAAACAATACCAGAACACGCTTTTCCCGCGTGGGAGAATCTGCAGTCTGAATTGCACCCAAGAACTGAAGTCATACTTCACCTTGCAGTGAAAAAGGAGGGAAGTTAAAGTGTAACTCAATTGATCTTAAAGTGTTCATAAATCTGCTAGTTTGAAGTATGCATTGACCACAGTTTAACTGCAGATATACGACTGCAGCTCAATTGCAGTTGAAGTGCAGTTATTTGCAATGAATTGCAGTTAAAATGCAGTTTAAGTACACTTAACTGTCATTCAACTGTACTCTGACTGCAAAAAATCTAGTACTTATTTCGGACGTTTCAGTTTTAACTACAGTTTTGTCGGACAGTTCAAAACAGTTTTGTAAAAACTACAAATTTGAGTAAAAATATAAAAAATAGTATCGAGAATTGATGGGCCTCTACAGTCACGCCCTTCCTCTTCCCTCCTTTCCTTGTTTTGTCGTGTAAGTTTGTCAGTCTGATGAGTAGTCGAACCCGGGCGGCCGCGCTTGTCGGTCCGCAGCGCTGCCATCTGCGCCACGGAGACATCTGAGGGACGGGGTCCAGCGCGGGCGATGCCACTGGCCGTGCCCGCGCGCTCAGGTAGACGAGGGATTTACCGCAACTCCCGCCCAGCGCGGGCCACTCCACGGGAAAATTTCACGTCATTTGTCCGGACATGCCGGTTTGGAAACAGTGCGGAGCTTCACTTTGCGAAATTCAAAGAGATTAAATCACTTTTAAGTGTCAGCGCTGAAGGACATTCAGAGTGAAGATGGTAGTACACTTGGACTACTAGTGGGACAAACTGTAAGTGTAGTTTCTGACTGCATCGTGAATTGAGCCCGGGACTGTATATGCCATACACTAGTCTTTACTTTCCAAGTGTAAGTAAAGAGCAGTTGAGAACTGCATTTGATATCAACACTTTGCACTTGTAAATGAAGCTAACTTGAACTGCGGTTTCAACTGCATTTTGGAATGACAGAGTGGACTGCAGTTGGATCTTACAACGGAGTGCAGTTGAAGGACAGTTTTTGTCCACTTTAAATCATACAACTGACTGCAGCGGACGATACAAAACTGATTACACTTTAAATACAAATAAAGGGAAGAAAAGAACTACAGAAACGGACTGCAGATGAACAACTGCAGTTTCATCTACAGTTCCACTCAGTGGTGTTTTCCAGGCCATACGGGGCCATACGCCGTATGACCTATTAACGAAATCGGGGGGACCGTATGGCCAATAAAATTTTCCAGGCCATACGGTAGCATACGCGGCCATACGCCTCGAAAATCCCCAAATACCGAGGCTCCGCTCAGGGCCGCCGGAAGTACTTTCTGGTGGGGGGGGGGCGAAATTTTTATGAAAAATTGATGGGTTGCCTACTTTTAAGGGGCAACACCCAATACGTTTGAGACTTCTTTAATAATGTTAAAAATCCAGCGAGCGAAGCGAGCTTAAAGCGAAAATTCACACAATTCTAGACTTAAACACAACTTTTGCCTTTTTCAGAGCATAATTTCACGCTTTATTGGCGAGCGAAGCGAGCCAAACGGTAAAATTACAGAGGAAAATGAAAGAAACTTGCGAGCGAAGCGAGCTAGAAGCCAAAAATCAAAGAACTTGCGACTTTGCTATAATTTTCTCTCTATTCCGAGCTCAAAATGGCACTTTTGTGTCTGAAAATGGGGGGGGGGGGCGATGCCCCCCCCACCAGATTTTGGGGGGGGGGGCAAGTCGCCCCCCCCCGCACCCCACTTCCGGCGCCCTTGGCTCCGCTCGACCAAATGAACCTCATATGTAACCCAACTCGCACTAGACTGCTTGTCATTAATCTAGGTTGCCTTCTATTCATAAATTTAAATGGGACTGAATTATGCGATTTAGACATACATCCATATGCCAAATTGTGGTAAGTGGAACACAACTCCGCAAATGCCACACAGACTAAAAATTACATTTTAAGAAGGACGGAGTTCACAAGTTCCAAAAGTGGCTTTATTAAACTGTATACCTGACTTCTCTCTAATTTGTTCCACACGTGGCGCCTGGAAGGTAGGCAACCCACAACACCGTATGGCCTATAAACTTTTTAGGAAAACACCACTGGTTCCACTACAGATCCTTTCACGCGGGTTAGTTCTCGCGAATAAGGAGCACCGCAGGGCGATTGCGTCCACGACATGAAAGCCTTTCTCACACACTAATAAACCCAGTTGGAGCCTCGAAGGCTAAGAAAGAGAAGAAAACCTTTAGACACACACACGAGAACTCTCTAGAGACGCCATGACAGTGGCCTGACGAAAGCAGGACTACGCGAGTCAAGACGGCTCAGAAGGAGGCAAGTCAAAACAACAACCGAATACTCCAATGCGCGGAAAAATTTAAAACGAACTCACCAAGAGCGATGACACTCAAACTAGCTCGAAGAGAACCGACAAATGTTGACATTCAAAGAAAGCGAAAGATTTGAATGTTTTCCTCACGTCCTGAAACACTCAGATAAACTCGACCGTACACCAGTCGAACAATAATTAATAAACAAATTAAACCGTCTCTGAAACAGAAAAGGACTACAAGTGACGAAAGCAGGACTACGCGAGTCAAGACGGCTCAGAAGGAGGCAAGTCAAAACAACAACCGAATACTCCAATGCGCGGAAAAATTTAAAACGAACTCACCAAGAGCGATGACACTCAAACTAGCTCGAAGAGAACCGACAAATGTCGACATTCAAAGAAAGCGAAAGATTTGAATGTTTTCCTCACGTCCTGAAACACTCAGATAAACTCGACCGTACACCAGTCGAACAATAATTAATAAACAAATTAAACCGTCTCTGAAACAGAAAAGGACTACAAGTGCAAAGTGCAATAATAAGTCCTGTGTACGTTAAGAAACAACTTACGCTCCAAGCAGTGTGTACGCTACACCCAATATGTGTCCACGTCTCCAAACAAACAAGGAAGACAGTATTGCAACTGGTTTTATTTCTTAGACTACCAGCATTTTTTAAAAAATGATCAAAGGAGTTTAAAAATTTGAGAAATTTTACCAGAGTTTCAATGGACCAAAATAAAACAAAACCAAAAGAGAAGGCCAAATAATTGACAATTAAAAACTCAAGAAAATATAAACAAAACTGAAGTCTTTTAAAAAGAAAAACATGACAAACCAAGAAAAAGAAGAACGAAAAGACACAATCGAATTTTAAAATTTACAAAAAGCAATATACAATCAAAAAGAGTTACAAGACTATGCTAGAAGCCAGCGCAGCAGCGACGGCCCGTGCTGCTGCTCGCTCCTCCCTGGCAGCGGCCTGCCGGCGCGAGAGAGCCAGGACGCGGGCGTCCCACGCCTGGCGTTTCGCGCACCGACAGGCACGCTCTACGAGGATGACCCCAGGACATCCCGGGGAGACCGATGCGAAGGGGCACCGAAATTGGTGCTCCCACACATGGTGGGCTCCCGCAAGACGCCTGAGGCCGTCCTCGGCCTCTTCAAGGGGTTCGTGGAACTCCGTCACGGAGTGGACCGCCACGAAACGCCCCACCGTCGCCAACCGCCGTGCCACGAAGTCGGCGCAGTGGAAGCACGACTGATGGAGGACCCCATGTCAGAAACTACCCAAGGCACACGAGGGAGCACCACGAACACTTGGAGACTTACCGTCCAGGAGGCAGCCCCACCAGGGCCCAACTGCACCACCATGCCTACCATGCACTTGGGCTTTTCTTCCTCCGAGGAGACAGATGGCAAAGGAGGAGGCAATGGGGGAGGCATTTTCAGGAGCGTCTAAGCCGAGCTAAGGTCAGGGAAGGCAGGAAGATGGCAAGGGAAGTCCGATGGAGGTTGGGCAGAGCAGCGGTGGTGGAACGTAACTGGACTGGCCAAGCTCTGAACCACCACTGCGCGCTAAACAAACCCACAGCCAGGCGACCGAGGTTCCCCCTCCACCTGTCCTGCTTCCCCCACCTTCACAACCAGCCTAGTTGGTGCCAACCCCCAACCACTAAGACCAGCATTTGCGTTGCCAACATTAAAAGTGTGGAAATAAGTGTTCAAACGCCAAGAAAACAACAAATACAGAACTTATTGTTTACTAGGGGTACGCGCCGTTTAGTCTGGGCGCGTAGTGTGGCTGAGCGAAGCGAATTGACATAGTTTGTGCACTTTGGACTTTGCTTGAGTAGACGAAATGTGCAACTTATGGGCTTATATTGAGTGAACTTTAGACCAGGAGGGTACAAATGGAAGTGATTTTCGTTATCAGAACACAAAAAACTGCTGGAACCAATGTCAAACTCAATATTAAAATTTTGGTCCAAAATTGGTGAAAATTCGGTTAAATGTGAGTCTGGGAAAAGTTTGGTGGTCATTTTTGAGTTCAGCACACCAAAAACTGCAGGAGACAATATAAAACTCGACTTGAAAATTTTGGTCCAAAATGACCTAATTTGGGATGAAAATGTAAGACTGAAGTCGAAATGGGAGTGATTTTCGTTATCAGCACACCAAAAACTGCTGGGATCAACGTCAAACTCAATTTAAAAATTTTGGTCCAAAATTGGTGAAAATTCTGTTAAATGTGAGTCTGGGAAAAGTTTGGAGGTCATTTTTGAGTTCAGCACACCAAAAACTGCAGGAAACAATATAAAACTCAACTTGAAAATTTTGGTCCAAAATGACCTAATTTGGGATGAAAATATAAGTCTGGAGTCGAAATGGGAGTGATTTTCGTTATCAGCACACCAAAAACTGCTGGGATCAACGTCAAACTCGATTTAAAAATTTTGGTCCAAAATTGGTCAAAATTCGCGTAAGTGTGAGTCTGAGTAAAATCTGGAAGTCATTTTTGGGTTCAGCACATCAAAAACTGCAGGAAACAATATAAAACTTGACTTGAAATTTTTGGTCCAAAATGACCTCATATGGGATGAAAATATAGGTCTGGTGTTAAAAGTCAGAGGACAATTAAGATGTCAATATTGAGGTCAGCGCACTGAAAACTACAGGGAAAGACATAAATCTCAACTTGGAAAGTCTGGCCCCAAATTGCGTAGCTAGATGAAAATTTAGGATTGGCATTGAAATTAATGTAGTTTTTGTGACTAGTACACTGAAAACTACATACAATACTTAAGACTCAATTTCTGTATATTGTTCCTATTTGTCTTCATGAAGCACCCTCTGTCGTCACCAATTCCCTGATGCCACACTAATGCGAATCCCTCAGTCGAGTAACATTCAATTGCCAGCATTGAATCGCTTAATTGGCTACTCGTATGCTTGGGTCACTATTCGATATCTTTTTTTCCTTAACTAATGAATTCACAATTTTATAAGTAATATTTAAGAAACATTTTGCCATTCTTTCATTGTGAACCAGTGAATAAAACAATATTGATTGGAACATGTTATCACAGTTAATATTGAGAGTCAGTTTAGGGCAGAGCCTGATCTGAACCAGTTAACGGGGACCAATTATTGTCAAATCCAGTGATTTGCCACATAGAGTCCAATGCCAAGGCTACCCGAAACTTAATGAACCGACATAATTTATCTTACTTATGTAAACAATACTGAGTAGTACCAGTTATATTAACTTAGGTGAAGTTAAAGGAATCGTCTCCATAAATCGAATCACTAATTCACTCACCGCTCAAAACCTGAGCCGTCTCCTTGAACCCAATATCAATTCAAACTCTATTAGGATTAAATATACACAACCATACATTGATTCTAATAACAAGGTAGGTTTACGCCAGACCGCGTCTTGTCGTAACAGGCTTCGCGATGTCTCGCTGCCTGTTTCTCCAATCCGCGCCTGGCGTACCTACCTTGGCCTGCGGCGCTAGCCTGCCTTCGGCAGGCAATGGCTTCTCCATCTCCATCGTCGATTTTCCTAACTTGTTGCTTATTCTAGAAAGAGTTGCTTCATCTCCAGATAACTCGATCTTGACCCTTGTAACTTTTCCCCTTGTCCAGGCTGGGGGGCTCTGCCCCCCAGACCCCCCTTTTATCACGACAGAAGCGATCTGCCTACAGAAAACTCGATTTTTCGCCTTTTTTAAAGTGTTTTTCGGCTATACAAACTAAACCAGTTGAGTTAGGATGGTGAGATTTCGCGTGTGCCGAGCCAAGGACATGCCCAAAAAGTGTGCAAAATCTCACCGAGATCGGCCGAGCCGTTCAGGAGGAGTAGTGCGGACACACAGACACACACACACACACACGGACAGACAGACAGACAGACAGACAGACAGGAAAAAATTTTTAAACCCACTGGAGTAACAGGCTTCGCTATCGCTCAGCCAATAAACACATGTTAGTACTTTTGCACTATTGTCAGCTTGCAGCATTGAAATAGAATGTATTTGTCGAGTCCAAACTAAGTATGCCTGCTAATTTCAACACAAGTTATTTATGCATTTCCCTGATTTCATCTACTATGAAAATTTAAAAAAGAGGATGACACTATGGAAAATGAAATATGTAGATGCCCACAATACAAAAGGTCAAAATAAAAACATTCTTTCTACAATGCTCTGTCAAAGTGCACTGACCTGAAGAAGATTCCCCTCTAACGGGGGAGGGGGCGAGGGGAACGAAAGACGTAAATCATTTTCACTTCCATTCTCCATATTTCGCTGTGTTGATACTCCAAAAGGGTTTTAATCATTCTAGAATGTTGAAAAACTATGGCCGATCTCATTTCCAAACCCTTCTGCTCGTTATTTTATTTTATTTGCTTATTTGCTTCTGTCCCGTATTTCAGAGCCGCGGCCGCAGGTATGAGAAATTGGTGTGTGTGCTGCCAACCTAACCCATGCTAATAACCTGATTCAAAAATATGTTTTGAATATTTCAAACGATACTAAACAACGATTTGAAACAAACTCGTGTTGGGGGGAACTAAGGTGACACGAAATAAAAAATTTGGGACCTAAAGCCAATGTAGTTGCTGAGAATCGTTGGTGAGTACAAACAGACAGACAGACAGACAGACAGACGCACGACCAGTCACTTTTCAGCGCGCCCAAACACGGCAAGGGCTTCGCTATCGCTCAGCCAATTACTAAAACTACAGCCAAAGGTGCAATAATGAAATTACGTGAAAGAACTCAACTGGTGAAACACGGGAGAAGGTTGTCAAAAGGAAACCACTAAAATTCTAATACAAAGAACCGTTTGAAGTCCAATTCTACCCAGAAACTACAATTACAAACAACAAAAACTACAATTTTACGGAAAATCTCTACAGAAGCACTGCCACTCGGCACAAAGGTTACTCAACAAGGATGTTCTCAGGGTCAAAGTTGTCCAACTCGCCCTGAAGAAGGTTCACCCGGGCCTGAGCACGGGCCAGGTCGATCTTCGCATTCTTCAAAGAAGCCTCCAGCGCAAGTCGCTCAGCTTCCAGGGCAGGGTTCCCGTAACACTTCCGCTTGGCGCAGTTGCAAATCCGGGCACGCACCGGCTGGGCGATGCAGTCGCCCCAGAAGCACGCCGCCAGCATATTATGAGACCCTTTCGGGACTCGGCACCCCTCCCCCACCACCGCCCCAGAGGAGGCCCCAGACGGCTCGCGCGAGGCTAGCCGCCACCATTATGGCAAATTCGCCCGAACAGCTCCTATCACCTCTATCGCCGCCATTAAAATGCGACATGCTGACCGATGCAGCGTTTACCAGCTGAGCGCGTGGGAATTTTCAACAGAGCGTGGGAAAATATGCGTTAAGAGCAGTTGCTTCCATGCAAATTTGCGTTGCTTGCTTCAATATGGACTTTTTACGCGATGCGAAATATGACTTTGTGTACAAATTGTTTGGTGTGATGTGGAGGCCTGCATCGTCAAGGAGGAATGGTATGTAAATAAGTCAACAGGAAACTAATTATACTTTGTCACTAAAGTACATGTATTTATAAATGCTTTTGAAACAATATCATAGAAGCCATGCCTTGTAACAAAATTGCTATTAAGAAACATTTAAAAAGTAAATTTGTAATAAATTATAAAATTTATTAAAATTGACAACAGTATAGAAGTTGCAATAAAAGACTTAAAAAGACTAGATAAATAGGATTCATTTTTAAGTTAAAAATTACAAAAATAGTTTTCAAAATAACATGTCATTTGGATCTTTTATCTTATGTTGCTATTGGTATTGTATGGTGAATATGATAACCATTTCATTACAATTTAGTGAGACTTAACATGAGCGATATTGTTGCGAATGCTTTCAGCAATTTGACGCCTGCGTTTAATTTTCTTTGATTTTGTTTTCCTCAGACTCGACGATGGATCTTCTTCCTGTGTGGCACTTGCTTTCCCTGGTTTCCTTCCTGCAGGGAGCCGGTTACTGGTCCTTGGAGCATTTGGAGGCCTTCGTGCAATCGATTTGCCCAGAACCTTCATCCGTCCCAAACGCACAGATGATGAAGAGTATCCCTTTAATGAGTCTGCGACGTTCACCATGGCACTTGTTGCCCCACTTCCAGTGGTAACTTTTTTGAGGCCTTTAATAGCCTTTTGCATGTACTCAAAGTATTTGTCTTCATTGCCTGCAAGGTCATGTAGTCTCTCCCATTCCTCTCCAAACTGTTTAAGAATTCCGGCTTTTTCTTCAGTTGTGAAGCTTGACTCCTCTTGAATGTTGTTTGTTACCTTTTGTTAACAAAAATAAGACAATCACAATCTAAAAATTTTCTCAATAATGGCAGTCATTTGAGCAACTTTGTTATTATTTTATTACCTGGTTGATGTCAATCGCATCTTCTGCTTGTTGTTCAATTGAAGTTACTGTGTTTTCTTGCAAATCCATTGAAGTGATTGTATCTTCTTGCAGATTCAATGGCGTGCCTCCATCCAGACCTTCTTTCAGTCCCAAGAAAAATTTTGGGGGAGGACACTTCTCACCCATAGCCAACAATCCAAGCTGGTATCGATCGGATGACAAAATGGGTGGAGCATTTGGGAAGCAGCCACCTTCCACTGAGTGCAGCAATGCCTGGTGCTTGCAAAATGCTCCACTGCAGCCAGCTTTGCAATTGCACACACCCAGGGAGCGGTTGACTTCATACATCAGCTCCGATGTGGTAGCTGATGGCACCATGAATGTGTCTTCATCAACTTTGACAATTTTATTAGCCAGGTCAATGTCAATTTTCCTCAATGTGGCTTCATATACCAGCACTGGTTTAGAATCTCTATTGTAGGCAACTCTTAAAATTCTATTTCTCATATAATTCTGCCAGACAGTCACAATATAGTTTATTAAAGCTACAAGATTGTACGCCTTAATCCTTTGGAGAATGACATCTTTCAAAATTCTAATGGTGGCTTCTGAGAAATTGTTTGTGTGGTGACCACGCATGAGAAGAAAATCACGAAAAAGACTAACCCACTCTTCTTTTCTGTCAAGAAAGTCATTTATCCTTTTCTTGTAACCTTCATGGTCCACTGCTTTATTGAAATTTTCTATGCTTTCTGTCAACTCCTCTGTTGATTTTGCATACATAATCTGAAAAATTCAAACAAGTTAAAATCTATTATGTTTTGTTTTAGTCAAATGTCGCTAATTTTATTTTGATTTATTTTTTACAGACCTTCTGAACTGCCTTTATGTAATATTGTCTCTTGTCTGCCTCAACTCCATGTTTTGAAGATAATAGCCAAGTCCACTCCTGTTGGACAACATGGAAATGGCACAGAAGTTGATCTGATTCTGGCCACACATTACGGATTGCATTTTTCTCAGCAGCAGAGTTGTCAGTCATGAAAACTTGAGGTTCCTGTTGTGAAAGTAAAAAGGTGAGCCATCATTTATTTTAATCCTCTGACAATATTCAAATTTCAAATCACTTACGGTTTTGCCATGAAAAGCTTTTGGAAAAGATGTCTTGAAAAGATCAAATGCTTTGGTGTAACAGGGTTCCTTCTGGTTTTCATGCATGATGATGGCCATAGGAACAGCACCAATCTTTGATGCAGTAGAAATCACTGTTACATTGCTGTGGGAAGCATCCACTGTGCCAGTAGTGTCTATGAATGCAATCTCCTCTGCTGTGGCTAAGTTGTGTGCCCTCTTCATTATAGGTGTGCACACTAGCACACAATATGGGCTTTCTTTTGAAACTACTACTGTTGAGCCTGTAAATTGAAAAACAAAACAATCAATTATTTATTATGCGTGTGTACTAGTATATCTTGTTGCTTGCACTGCTTAGTTTACCTACCACCAATTTCATAGTCTTTGCATTTGATCTCTAGCATTGAAAGGGGGTCTTGTGGTGGACCAAAATTCTTTTTTCGCCACTCTTGATGCCACCAGTATACTGTATTTGCTTTAGGATTATAGTGAGCATCAGCTAGTAGCTCTTCACCTTTATCTTCAAGTGCCAGTTTTTCCTCATGTAGCCTCATGGCTTCTCCAGGCTTCATGCGATCATCAAAGTACTCTTCGAATTTCTTCCTTAATTTTTCATCACCTCTCAGATATTGCATGGTGTCGCTAACATCTATGTGGTGATTGTGTCTAGAATCAATGGTCACAATGCATGGTAACGGTGGATCATGTTTTCCTATGAATTTGTCTTTCTTCTTCGTGTCCTTGGTTACAAGTTTAATTTTTATTTCTAATGTAGCTGGACAGTGTTGGTTTCTTAAACCATCTGGTGCTTTATTTCTCTCTGATAGATTGCATTTCCAAACTTTTCGAAATGTGTACCTGAAAATTCAATTACTTTTGTAAATCTGACGGGCAGAAGAGACGAGGGGGAATACCGTCACTCTTCGAAGGCTATGACGACATGAGCTGGTGTTTTATGCTCAGTACTCCAAGGCTTCAATTATAATTATAAAACTCACCTGTCTCGATCTGGGAATGTCTTGTGAACTATCCAATGGGTTCTAGACTGCTTTTGATAAATCCCTAACCATTGTATAGCTTCCTCCTTACTGTTCACCGAAACTCTGTAGCATTCTTTTCCTGGTTCCTTTTCATCTGTCACTTTTTCTGCCACAAACTTGGTAGGTTCACCAGTGGTTTCATTATCAGAGTCCACAAACTCCATGTTAAGTTTAGAATATGTCTCTAAACATGACAGTTACAAAAGTGGCCTGAGCTGAAGACTCCTCTGAGTTGTCAAGTTAACAGGTGCCAATCTGAAGGCTTTGGGCGGGAAACTGCTAAAAGTTCCAATTTCTAAGGTATTATAGCAAAAACTAAACTAGATAATGTGAATTTTCTTGTTCCAAAACGTGTAGAACTATCTCTGATAAGGCTTGGTGGTTAAATCTGATTATCTAGTGCATTCTTGTGAGTGTAAGTATAGAAGGTAGCTTTCTAACCTATTACAGTTTTCATCCTTGTTAAATTTCCAACGCCTCTTTTCTTAGGGCTCTTTCTGAATAATAATAAAGGTAGAATTTTAAGTGGTTCAACATATTTAGTGACCCCATTTCATCATGTGTTTTAAGTATATTTTCTTGGCGGATGGGGATGCTGAATCTTCGGAGCTCTGTCTTCCGTTTGCATTTCCCTTTGTTTCTTTTGTGGGATGAGTTTTGTTTTGACCTCTTTTAGGCTACATCTGACTTTCTGTTTTCTGATTTTTCCAGAAGTGTTACGAGGAGTGCCATGGAAGAGGAACTCTTTTGTGTGTGTAGAAAGCCAGCAGGATACAACAGGTTTACAGATTTTGACCCAATATTCTTTTTAATCTTCATGATCATGCCTCTTTTAACAGTAATGTGGTTTTGTTTACAGGTTTATGATCGAGTGCACCAAATGCAAAAATTGGTTTCACGGAAGCTGTGTATCTGTGAAGAAAAGTCAAAGTATGGTCAATGTCCTACACCAAAATAGTAATATCAATTTCACATTCCAATCTAACTGTTATCTCTTTTGCAGAGACACCTGATACTTGGCTTTGTCCAAATTGTGTGAAAGAGTGCAATGAGGGGAAAGACAGTGTCTCCAAAGCGGATTTCGAGCAAGCCAGTAATGTGAGTTTGTCATTATCAATTTTGTAAGTCTAAAATCTGAGACGTTATGTACATTGTCTTTCTTTATCTTTTGCCCTTGCTTTGCAGGAAATAAAGATTTTAAAAGGTCAAATGTCAAATGTGTTGATTGTCGTGAAGTCACTCGTCAATCAAAGCAAAACGAAAGAGAAATGTTACAATGAGAAAGATGAGGAGGTGACAGCTTTAAGAGCAGAATGTGATGTCAAAGACAAGGAAATAAGAATACTCAAAGAACAATGTGACAAGCAAAATGAGGAGAAAGAAGTCCACGAGGAATGCATTAGAAAATTAAAGCAAGAATTAGACGCCTGTAAGAAAGGAATGGAAGCTGAAAAGGAGGCATGTCAGAAGCAATTAGAATCTGTTAAAGAGTCATATCAGAAAGAATTAGAAGCCGTAATTGAATGTTGTAAGAAAAAAGAGGTTGAGAACAGGCAACTACTTGTCAAGCTTCAGCTATGGCAAACGAAGTATGAAGAGCTTAACAACAGCAGGTAAGAAAATCATATATTCACTTTTGAGTTGTTAAAAATTGAAAAATTGTATCTATTAGGCTAGAAAGCACTAAAATTCGCTGATACTATTGTTGCAGATGTGAAAAGAAGACTGTCGTTAATAAAGTTAAGAGCCTATCTTTGAAGAAACGGATGGTATTTTCACAGCCACAATCAGTAAGTAATGCCTCACAATACAAAAGCATGTAATCTTTGGATAGGGAATGAGATAGTAGACTTAAATGCATTATTTTTTCATCGCAGGAGACAGTCTATGAAAAAATGGATGAAAATTAGTTCTTCTATACCTCTTTGAAAAAAGTAAAAATAAAGTTTAATAATTCAATGGCACAGTTTGCTTTTCTTTGTCACCCCTCGCAACGCCTTCTGTATTTTCATTTTATGATTTTGTCTATTATAAATTTTATATACTCTACAGCATATCACTTCAATACAGTTATTGTCATGTGCGTTGGGTAAAGCACCTCTGCACTGCTATGTTGGAAAGTACCGTCACGCATAAAATATTGGGCATCCAGCATTCATCTCAGAGCAAGATTCAAAAAGGGCGGCGCCAGCACAGCGGCCGCCGCATCTCTCATAGCGACGGTGGCTAGCCTCGCGCGAGCCGTCTGGGAGCTCCTCTGGGGCGGTGGTGGGGGAGGGGTGCCGAGCCCGTAAAGGGTCTCATAATATGCACCCCGCCAGCTCACAGTGGAAGCCCATCTTGTTGTATTTCTCCTCTCCAATAATGTCACGGTACAAGATCTCTGCGCCCTCGGAAGGTTCATGGAATTCCACAATGCCCTTCCGCTCCAGGACTTCATGGGTACCCAGGCTCAGCCCAATATAATGGGAAGCGCAAGAGTGGCACAACTGAAATCAAAAAAAAAAATAATTAATTACCGGCTGTCCGCCTAGCGGACAGCCTGTACCCCTGCACCTGCCTTAAGGGCTGCTCGGTCGTACGGCTCCGGCTAGTGGACAGTCTGAACCGCCTGCACCTGCCTCGGACCACTTTCTCTTTCACTCACACATTCGGTCTGGGGTTGGGCTGCTCGGATTCGCGGCTCCGCCTGGACAGCCTGTACTCCTGCACCTGCCTCAAGGGCTGCTCGGTCGTACGGCTCCGTCCAGTGGACAGCCTGAACTTCCTGCACTTGCCTCCACCCCCTACTGAGCTGCTAGTCAACTCGTTTACTCACTCATTCGCAAACTCTCGGCACTCTGGATCTGATCCGCGCTCCCACTCCCCCTCGCAAAAACCCAGCCTCGGCCAAGTGTTGCCGCCACTTGCACCGCTGTCACCAGTTGTTGGGTTTGGCAGGTGAAGGGCGATGACAACACGTTGGCTTTGGTAGAGTGTTTATTGAGGTTCAGTGTTCACAGGGCAGGGCCAGACCGCAGACTGTTGGCGGAGCTCTGGCTCGGTTGTATTTATGGGCTGGGCAACAGTGGCACTTGCCAGTGGGGTGTTCGGGGCTTGCAGTGGGACCCTGGCCAGGGAGGGTGGTCTCATAGCCATGCAGGGAAGGGGAATAAAAGAAAGAACTTGACCATCTGTTGCTTTCACTGTAATTCAAAGGGTGAGACATCTCACCAATTTTCGGCGATACAAAATGTATCACCGAAAAAAAGGTCGTTCACGAATGTATCACTGAAAAAATGGTCGTACACGCATGTATCACCGTAAAAAGGTCGTACACAAATGTATCACCGAAAAAAGGGTGATACTTCCCCAGGAAAACAAGGGCTAATCTCGCTGATGTCTCACCTTTTTTTCGGTGATACATTCGTGTACGACCTTTTTTCCGGTGATACATTCGTGTACGACCTTTTTTTCGGTGATACGTGCGTGTACGACCTGTTTTTCGGTGATACATTTTAGTATCACCCTTTTTCGGTGAGACGATTATGTCTCACCCCTCAGAGAGTGAGATGTATCACTATTTGATTTTCAGTGAATTAGTCGTTCCTCAACATTTATCTTCCATTGATATTTTTTTAGATAAAATTAAAAGGTTTGTAATAAAATGTATTGAATAAATAGTTAATGTAACAGCGTGACCAGGTCAGCGTGACCGGGTCAGCGTGACAGCGTGACTAGGTTAGCGTGACAGCGTTACTAGTTCAGCCTGACAGCGGGACCAGGTCAGCGTGACAGTGTGACCAGGCTAGCGTGACAGCGTGACCTTGGCGGCGTTATGTCGTGACCACACCAGCGTGACAGCGTGACCAGTTAAGCGTGAGAGCATGACCAGGTCAGCGTGACAGCGTGACTAGGTCAGCGTCACAGCGTGACCAGGTCGTCGTGACAGCGTGACCAGGTCAACGTGACAGCGTGACCAGGTTAGCGTGACTAGGTCAGCGTGACAGCGTTACTAGTTCAGCCTGACAGCGGGACCAGGTCAGCGTAACAGTGTGACCAGGCTAGCGTGACAGCGTGACCTTGGCGGCGTTATAGCGTGACCACACCAGCGTGACAGGGTCACCAGGGCAGCGTGAGAGCGTGACCAGGTCAGCGTGACCAGGTCGTCGTGACAGCGTGACCAGGTCAACATTACAGCGTGACCAGGTTAGCGTGACAGCGTGACTAAGTCAGCGTGACAGCGTGACCAGGTCAGCGTGACAGCGTGACCAGGTCAACGTGACAGCGTGACCAGGTTAGCGTGACAGCGTGACTGGGTCAACGTGACAGCGTGACTGGGTCAACGTGACAGCGTGACCAGGTCAGCGTGACAGCGTGACCAGGTCGTCGTAACAGCGTGACCAGGTCAACGTGACAGCGTGACCAGGTTAGCGTGACAGCGTGACTGGGTCAGCGTGACAGCGTGACCAGGTCAGCGTGACAGCGTGACCAGGTCAGCGTGACAGTGTGACCAGGCTAGCGTGACATCGTGACCTTGGCGGCATTATAGCGTGACCACACCAGCGCGACAGGGTCACCAGGGCAGCGTGACAGCGTGACCAGGTTAGCGTGACAGCGTGACTAGGTCAGCGTGACAGCGTTACTAGTTCAGCCTGACAGCGGGACCAGGTCAGCGTAACAGTGTGACCAGGCTAGCGTGACAGCGTGACCTTGGCGGCGTTAAAGCGTGACCACACCAGCGTGACAGGGTCACCAGGGCAGCGTGAGAGCGTGACCAGGTCAGCGTGACAGCGTGACCAGGTCGTCGTGACAGCGTGACCAGGTCAACATTACAGCGTGACCAGGTTAGCGTGACAGCGTGACTAAGTCAGCGTGACAGCGTGACCAGGTCAGCGTGACAGCGTGACCAGGTCAACGTGACAGCGTGACCAGGTTAGCGTGACAGCGTGACTGGGTCAACGTGACAGCGTGACTGGGTCAGCGTGACAGCGTGACCAGGTCAGCGTGACAGCGTGACCAGGTCGTCGTAACAGCGTGACCAGGTCAACGTGACAGCGTGACCAGGTTAGCGTGACAGCGTGACTGGGTCAACGTGACAGCGTGACTGGGTCAGCGTGACAGCGTGACCGGGTCAGCGTGGCAGCGTGACCAGGTCAGCGTGACAGTGTGACCAGGCTAGCGTGACATCGTGACCTTGGCGGCGTTATAGCGTGACCACACCAGCGCGACAGGGTCACCAGGGCAGCGTGACAGCGTGACCAGTTGAGCGTGAGAGCGTGACCAGGACAGTGTGAGAGCGTGACTAGGCTAGTGTGACAGCGTGACCAAGGAAACGTGACCGGGTCAGCGTGACAGCGTTACTAGTTCAGCGTGACTAGGTCAGCGTCAGAGCGGCACCAGGTCGTCGTGACAGTGTGACCAGGTCAGCGTGACAGCTTGACAAGGTGAATGTGACCGACAGCGTGATTAAACCGGTGTGACAGCGTGACCAGGTCAGCGTGACAGCGTGACCAGGTCAGCGTGACAGCGTGACCAGGTCAGCGTGATGATGTGAGCGTGACCGGGTCAGCGTGACTAGGTCAGCGTGACACCGTGACCAGGTCAGCGTGACCGGGTCAGGGTGACAGCGTGACCAGGTCAGCATGACAGCGTCCAGGTCAACGTGACAGGGTGACGATGTCAGCGTGACCGGGTTACCGAGACAGCGTGACTAGGTCTGCGTGACAGCCTGACCAGGTCAGCGTGATCGGCTCAGCGTGACAGCGTGACTAAGGTTAGCGCGACAGCGTGACCAAGGAAACGTGACCGGGTCAGCGTGACAGCGGGACCAGGTCAGCGTGACAGCGTGACCAGGTCAGCGTGACAGTGTGACCAGGCTAGCGTGACAGCGTGACCTTGGCGGCGTTATGGCGTGACCACACCAGCGTGACAGTGTCACCTGGGCAGCGTGACAGCGTGACCAGTTGAGCGCGAGAGCGTGACCAGGTCAGCGTGACAAGGTCAGCGTGACATCGTCACTAGGTCAGCGTCACAGCGTGACCAGGTTGTCGTGACAGCGTGACCGGGTCAACGTGACAGCGTGACCGGTTAGCGTGACAGGCGAGCGTGACAGTGTGACGATGCCGGCGTGACGGCGTGACCAGGTCACTGCGACGGCTTGAACAGGTTTTGGTGACAGTGTGACAGATCGTTATCTGGAACTAAATGGTCCAGCCAATCTTAACCTAACCTAACGGGCTCGTGACAGATCTTACTCTTCTTGTGACAGATCTTTCTAAGTTTTCGACAGATCTTTATTTTAAACTAAATGGTCCAACCAATCCTAACCTAACGGGCTCGTGACAGATTTTATTCTATTCGTGACAGATCTTTCCGTACTTTTAACAGTCTTACTCTACTCGTGACAGATCTTTCCCTATTTTCGACAGATCTTTATCTCAAACTAAATGGTCCAACCAATCCTAACCTTACCTAACGGACTCTTGACAGATCTTACTCTACTTGTGACAGATCTTTCCGTACTCTCGACAGATCATATTGTCGAACTTATTACCAATTTAAACCAAGCATGACCGGTTCAGTGTGACCGGGTTGGAGTAACATCGTGACTAGGTCAGCGTGACAGCGTGACTACGCCAGCTCGACAGCGTGACCAGGGCAGCATGACAGCGTGACCAGGTCAGCGTGACAGCGTGATTAGGTCAGCGTGACACCGTGACCGGGTGAGCGTGACTAACAGCCTGATCTAAAAGAGACGGTCGAACCTCTCAAAGGGTGACCAGCGTGACAGCGTGACGAAGTGAGCGTGACAGCGTGACCAGGTCAGCGTGACAGCGTGATTAGGTTAGCGTCTCAGTGTGGCCGGGTTAGCGTGACTAACATCCTGATCTAAAAGAGACGGTCGAACCTGTCAAAGCGTGACCGGGCTATTGTCACAGACCTGTCAGGAAGCGTGACAAACGGCCTCAGACAGATCTTATGGGCGAGTGGCGCTCCGCCGAGCGAGCACCCTGCGGTCGCTCGCTCCGCGAATCACTTAAAACATCACATTTTGACCGTTTTTGCGATAAATTGCTGATTCTGTGATTGTCTAAGGTCTTTCTTCGACTGGATAAACCAGATTGTAAGTTTGCATGACCTGTTGTCACATAAGCTAGGGGCCAACAGGCCAAGATGGCGTCCGAAAACGTCAAATATCGCTTAAAACATCACATTTTGACCGTTTTTGCGATATGGCTCATTCTGTGGTTGTCTCAAGTGTTCCTTCGACTAGATATACCAGATCATAATAGGTTTTCATGACCTGCTATCACATGAGCTTAGGGCCTACAGGCCACCGTGGCGTCCGGAAACCTGCAAAATCGCACCAAAGTACACTTTTCCTGACTTTTCGTCGTGTTCTGTATCTCCCGTATCTTCTCGATCCTAAAGCCTGAATGAATCATGGTGGCATAAGGCGTATATGGAATGTCAAAACCAAATCAAATCGTGAAAACAAATCAACAAATCAAATGTTCTATTTTTGGCTGAGCGATAGCGAAGCCTGTTACTCCAGTGCGGTTGAAAAGTTTTTTCTGTCTGTGTGTCTGTCTGTGTGTGTACACTACTCCTTCTGAACGGCTCGGCCGATCTGGCTGAGATTTTGCAGGCTTATTAAGTATGTTCTTGGCTCGGCACACGCGAAATTTCACTATCCTAGCTCCACTGGTTTAGTTTTTATAGCCGAAAAACACCTAAAAAACGGCGAAAAATCGAGTTCTCTGCAGACAGATCACTTCTGCCTTGAAGAAAGGGGGGTGTGGGGGGCGGAGCCCCCCAGCCCTGACAAGTTAAAAAGTTATAAGGGTCAAGAACGTGTTATCTGTAGATGAAACAAGTCTACCTGGAATGAAGGGGGGTCTGGGCGCCGCTCCCCAGCATGCAACAAGTAAGAAGTACAGTATTCTCCCGCAATAGGTCGACGGCTCGGGACCGGATCTCGGACTATAACGAACACGAAAACCGAACAGCACATGGTGCGAAGGCCGGGCTCCGGCAGTGCTCCGAGCTCGGGGAGGCCATAAAACAATTAGCCGGCCCTTGGGTCCTACACTGGAGTGGCCCGAAACGCAGTGCCGACCGGCGCCTTACGGGTGTACGCTACCTGGCCAGGTCGGCACTGCGGTTCGGGGTCCCGTCAGCGCCCGGGTTCGCGCGTTTTTGACCTGGCGGCACGGAGGACCCCTGTCAATCATCCCCGAGGGTCGAGCTCGCCAGGCCATAAACCCCCGTGCGTAAGCGGGGGCCGTCACATGAAAACGACTTATTGCGAACCGACCTAATGCGGGAGAATACTGTAACCGACGATGGAGAAGCCAATGCCTGCCGAAGGCAGGCTAGCGCCGCAGGCCAAGGTAGGTACGCCAGGCGCGGAGGGAAGAAACAGGCCGCGAGACATCGCGAAGCCTGTTACGACAAGACGCGGTCTGGCGTAAACCTACCTTGTTTAACGTTTTTGGCTGAGCGATAGCGAAGCCAGTTACTCCAGTGGGGTTGGAAAACTTTTTCTGTCTGTCTGTCTGTCTGTCTGTGTGTGTACACTACTCCTCCTGAACGGCTCGGCCGATCTGGCTGAGATTTTGGAGGCTCATTAGGTATGTTCTTGGCTCGGCACACGCAAAATTTCACTTTCCTAGCTCAACTGGTTCAGTTTTCATAGCCGAAAAACACCAAAAAGTGGCGAAAAATCGAGTTCTCTGCATGTAGATCTCTCCTGTCTTGATGAAAGGGGGGTCTGGGGGGCGGAGCCCCCAGCATGCAACAAGTAAGGAGTAACCGACGATGGACAAGCCAATACCTGCCGAAGGCAGGCTAGCGCCGCAGGCCAAGGGAGGTACGCCAGGCGCGGATTGGAGGAACTGGCCGCGAGACATCGCGAAGCCTGTTACGACAACACTACAAACCTAACTGTCTACTAAGTACACACTTACAAATGCATGCTTGCAAGTACACACTTACAAACGCATGCTTGGCCAAGTACACACTTACAAACGCATGCTTGCAAGTACACACTTACAAACGCATGCTTGACGCATGGAGTTATACGGCGTCAAGCATGCGTTTGTAAGTGTGTACTTGCAAGCATGCGTTTGTAAGTGTGTACTTGGCCAAGCATGCGTTTGTAAGTGTGTACTTGCAAGCATGCATTTGTAAGTGTGTACTTAGTAGACAGTTAGGTTTGTAGTGAAGACGCGGTCTGGCGCAAACCTACCTTGTAGAAAAAATAAGGTTTGAAATGATTAAGTTGTTAAGTGTTCTAACAGCAACACTGGAGTAATAGTTTAATTACCTGAAATCGACAGTGACCCAAACGGTGACGTGTGATGAACCTCTTTTTAAGGGGGGACTATACTGAAAATGGTTTTTTCCAGGATTACCAGTGCAGGAATTTTCTCTTGTTTTCCTTTGATAGAATGTTACTCAAAACTATTTCAGCCGAAGTATGAAAATTTTCGGCCAAACGGTTTAGGAGATATTCAAAGGTAAAGTTAAAAATATATGTTCACCAAAAAGTTTCCTTGCGTCGTATTTTTGATGTCAGAAAATTCGACTTATCGTTTTTATTGTCCTAAATTGTCCTAAAAGTGTCCTAATAAGGGAAGCTAAATCGTTGCTAAGAGCCGAAGTTAGGTTGGAGTAACTAACCCTATATTAAATTGACATCTTTTTCTTTTCCACGCAAAACTATATCAAGGAAAGCATCTCAATACTATTCTCTCCTTCCATTGAAGCTCACGGAGTGGTTTACTTTTGATTTTCATTGAAAATTATTCATTTTAACAGGTTTTAGTAAAATAGTAGGAAATGGGAGAAAATACAAGTCAAACTCATTCAGAATGAGTTGAAACTTTTCTATAAGCTGAAGATTGTTCTAATTCAACTCACCATACTCAAATCTTCACACAAAAATCCTTGGTTTGGTCCCATTTCCCTCATATAGAAATTCAATGTCACATTTCCGACGGAAAAAGATGAAGTCTCTTGGGGCAATTTTTAAAGGGGAAAAAGAATTTTTTACACTACAAAGGAGGCTCAGAGGCGCTTCCACAACACATTTCCTCTATTGGAAATGAATGCCAAAGATTTTAGAGAGTTAGAATCAATCATATCAATACTGGGTAAGATTTTAGTCTTTTGGATTGAGAAAAGTACTTGCCATCAAAGGAAATAGCAAAGGCAGTCAACCAAATCACTTGGCTTGATTCAAAACAAAATTGAATTCATGAAAACTAACTCGTCATCAAAACACGAGAGTCAAAAAAGTCAAATGAAATCGAATCGTTGAGAGGGAAAGGTTGACGAGGGAATAAACTAGGGGTACGCGCCGTTTTGTTTGGGCGCGTAGTAGGCAAGCGATGCGTCTGTATTCTTGTAGAAGATGGTGAAGAATATATGCAAAGTAAGGCCAATACAGGGTCAATGTGAAACTCAATTTTAAAGTTTGGTCACAAAATTTGGGAAATTTTTGGGGGAAAATAAAGGTC
>NW_023144634.1:553389-619168 GCF_012932325.1 Thrips palmi
AAAAAGAACGATTTCAACTAGATTCAAAACTGCGGAAAAACTGCAAATGTCCGAAAAATACCATTTTCCCCAGTACATAAACTGCAGTTGAACTGTATTTAACTTAGTTTAACAGTATTTTGAGCAGTTTAAGTGCAGTTGGAATGCAGCTGGACTGCATTGACCTAACTGCAGTCCAAGTACTATTATTTACATTTAAAATGTACTTGTGATCAGTAGTTTAAACTTTAATCATGCACAAATAGACAACAAATGTCTTACAGTTTAAGTAGTGTAACCGAGTGTAACACCTAACCCTGCATTTTCGAAATGTAAACGAAAGTATAATCCTTTCCACCCGGAAGATTTTTGATCCGAAAACAAGTTTGTGGTGCTTATGTCCGTGGTGAACGGATTGCTGCCGTGATGTACGCTGTAGTCTGTACTTATCCGTCATTCCCGGGTTTAAAAGTTCAACTTTTGAGCACCGGCCCCAAAAAAAACTCAAACCCATTGCTTGCTTGCAGTACAATGAAAACGTAATGGTCGGACACATGGCCAAATTATGGCGTGACAAAAGTCACGCCAAAAATTGGCGTGACACGATACTCACGCCGATAGACGGCGTGACACGAACTCACGCCGATAGAGGGCGTGCATGTGCGTCACGCCGTTATTTGACATGAATGACAACGCGTTTTAAGAGACAAGTCACGCCAAAAAGCGGCGTGACACGAAATTCACACCAAAAATTGGCGTAAATTTTTTGAGTCACGCCGATTTTTGGCGTGACTTTTCTGTCATGCCGTTTGTTGGCGTGACACTTTTTTCACGCTCACCCCCCTGCAGCGGCACGAAGTCACGCCGATAGATTTTCAGTGTAAACAGTTTTGGGAAACTTTTTCCCTTGTCCCCCAAACATCATTTCAACAGAATATGGCTTGCCTAATCAATTTTAATTACGAAAAAAAAAACCTAAAACAAAACAAAAAACACGCTGTTTCCGTTCGGGCATGGTCGAGGTATAAAAATTCTCCCCGAGCTCCATACTACCCTGGGATGAGGAACTGTGGATATCGCAGTTCTAAATAGAGCACGAGGGCGGGGTGGGGAAGGGGTGCCCAAAGAACGGACGCAAATGCTGTAAGTTCTTCTATCCCCGCTTCCTACCACGAGAAATGTCGAAAGCGTGTGGTACACGGAAACTTCAGGGCTGCATACCCAAAGTAGAGGCCGAAGCACGTGGAAAGTAAGATTGGTAGTTTACGGACTGGGACCAAAACATAAAATTTTCCGCCATCTCTCATCTGTAAGATCCGTCATTATTTTGATAGTTTTTATAGGGGTGAAAAGTGAAAATGAAGTTGAGGCGCGCGTTAGACTTGAGGGTTATCTTGGGGTACTCAAGCTGCTATTCGGACCAAAATTGGCCCCGAAATGAAAGTTTCATTTTTCAAATTGAAGCACTCAGAGTGCGTCCATACGCGCGGAATCACCCCCCCCCCTTTCCCCCGGCGAGTCTTGATCTGCCCTGTCTTTTGGGCCCACTTGTGGAAGGGTGCATCGCATTCACTTCCGAATATTTCATAATTGATAAATTTTTGTTTTGTTCAGTCCGAACGGGGTGAAGGAGATACCCCAAATCCAAGAAGATGTCCGGTTGAGCCTGGGTTGAGCGTCCTACCTCAAAACGGGGTGAGGAGTCTTTAAAGGGTCCAAAGACAACCGCTTACCGGTCGGAGGAAGGGGGCACTGGCAGCTTTGCCTCAGCCAGGACACCAAACGGGCCGACAGGTTCGTCACTATGTCCGAGGAAAACTGCGTGAAGTTGTTCTGTAGCAGCGCTGACTGCGGGAGCGGGTTGAGCGTCGACGTGAAAGGGGACACCTTGGCGATCAACGCGAAGGGGATGGGCAGTGGGCCGGCGGCACCTTCGGCCACTGGGCCCACGAGGCCTTCAATCACTGGCAACAACGGAGCACACTTAGTTTAAAAATTGGTATTTTGTGGGTTGGGTGACAGCATTACAAATCCAAAGGTCAGGTGAGACTTCTCGACACTCCAGGAGGTGAGCCATGAAGTCTCGCCAAGTTTCGGGCGACACATCGGGGGGTCCTATACAAAAGATCTTATCTGGGCGTTCCCCCAAGACAATCTTATCCAATCTTATCTTAAACGCAGGCGACTTTTACTCAGCTTGATCATTTGATACAGCTACAAACCAATATAATTTGTTATTGGCTGAGCGATAGCGAAGCCTGTTACTCCAGTGCGGTTGAAAAGTTTTGTCTGCCTGTCCGTCTGTCTGTGTGTCTGTGTGTGTACACTACTCCTCCTGAACGGCTCGGCCGATCTGGCTGAGATTTTGCAGGCTTATTAGGTATATTCTTGGCTCGGCACACGCGAAATTTCACTATCCTAGCTCAACTAGTTCAGTTTTTATAGCCGAAAAACACCTAAAAACGGCGAGAAATCGAGTTTTCTGCAGGTAGATCACCTCTGTCTTGAAGAAAGGGGGGTCTGGGGGGCGGAGACCCCCAGCCTCGACAGGTTAAAAAGTTACAAGGGTCAAGATCATGTTATCTGTAGATGAAGCAACTCTTTCTAGAATAAAGGGGGGTCCCCCAGCATGCAATACGTACACTGAAAACGTAATGGTCGCACACATGGCCAAATTATGGCGTGACAAAAAGTCACGCCAAAAATTGGCGTGACACGAAATTCACGCCGATAGACGGCGTGTCATGTAAGTCACGCCGTCATTTGCCGTTAATGACAACGCGTTATGTGAGAAAAGTCATGCCAAAAAGCGGCGTGACAAGAAATTCACACCAAAAATTGGCGAGAATTTTTGAGTCTCGCCGATTTTTGACGTGACTTTTCTGTCATGCCGTTTTCTGGCGTGACACTTTATTCACGCCCCTGCAGCGGCACGAAGTCACGCCGATAAATTTTCTGTGTAAGAAGTTAGTAACCGACGATGGACAAGCCAATGCCTGCCGAAGGCAGGCTAGCGCCGCAGGCCAAGGTAGGTACGCCAGGCGCGGATTGGAGGAACAGGCCGCGAGATATCGCGAAGCCTGTTACGACAAGACGCGGTCTGGCGTATACCTACCTTGTTAAATTCACTGAAATGAGAAGATGAAAGATCAAAGAATGCAATAGTGCATGTGGAAATATATTCTGCTTACTCTCGTACCCGTTCCAAATGGTCAAACTGAGTGAAATTCGCCTGCGTTGAAGATTGTCTTGGGGGTACACCCAAATAAGATATTTTGAATAGGTCCCCTCGACATGGCCTAAACGGCATGACGAGTGAGTAACGCCGTGATCTGACGTGAATTCATCGTGAGGAATGATGCTAGAAATGCGTTTGATCGGGAAAGTCATGCCAAAGAACGGTATCACACCGTCTGGACCAAAACCGGCCAAATAATAGAAAGAGTTACTGCATTTTTGAAGCAGTAACTTTTTATTGCTTGCACAAATGCGATAATTTGAAGGAGTCACAGCAGCCCTTCAATCAGTGCTTATTGCACGGAACTTATCTCATTACAAAAAAATCAGTGTTGGGCACGAAGTCAATCTTCAGTGCATCACACTACACGGTAAAGACGGTTCCTGGTTTTTCCAGGAGCTCTCTGGAAATCATGGATGTCTCCACCATAAGCCTCCTCGGAAAACCAGGAGCGTCTTTCACCGTGTAGGAACTCAACGTAGAGCATGGCATGCTCCACCTGGGAGTCAATCACAAAGCACGCTTCATTCTGGAGAGTGTTTGCATTCACACTCTAACCAGGAGCATACTTGGCAAGCACGCTCTAGGCTAGGGTGGAGCATGCTAGTAAGCACTCTTCAGGATGAAACCGTGCCGCTTTGTTGATATGAGACCTCGTAACAGCGACGCAGCACGCATCATACTCCACGCAGAAGCGTGCTTTCAACCACTCTCCAGGACGTAGACCTAACGTGCTTTGCAGTTGACGCCCAAGGGAAACATGCCAAGTATACTCATGAGGATTTCTAGAGTTGGCAATGCTGAAGTAAAACTTGAGAACAGCGTCCGCAACTTCGTGGAGATGTCATGCTTACGTGGATCGAAAGGGCCTGCCTGGGACTGGCTGACTGCCGTGGGAAGCGCCCAGACTACTAGCAGCAAGGCCAAGGGTATCATGGCCCATGACTTGACGGTGGCCATTCTCGGCCTGTAATAGAAGAGTGTTAGGTTCGTGCCACTTCCACAGCCTGCCGATGGCGTTTACACGTACGGGCGGTCTAGTTACGACCACATTTGGCTGTGGTGAGACCTAACGTGTGGGTGTGGTTACCGCATTCTAACCCACGCACACATGTGGTAAGAATTACACCGCTTCAAGTGGTGTACAAGCCAATAATTCAGCCGTTACCTCATGTATTGCGTGGTCAAGACCACCCTTTTATGATATGAGGTATTGAGGACTGACCACATATTTGCTGTGGTATTCACCATGAATTTTATGTGATACTTTGCTGACCACTGACCTTAAGGGGTATTGACCGCTTTTCCACGTGTGGTAAATTTGGGTAAACACAGTTTTGCGCCTACCACACGTATCTGTAGTCTGTACCACACGTGGAAGGACTGTACAAAGAAACTTGGCCAAAAAAGTTAAAAAGTTGTATTTGGCGTGTAACACTTAATTCCCTGATGCTAGAAACTCCACGTGTTGTCAATTTGGGTAAACACACTTTTCCGCCTTCCACACGTTATCTGTAGTCTGTACCACACTTCGAAGCACAGTGAGGGCTATAGAGAAACTTGGCCAAAAAAAAAATGTTAGGAAGTTGTATTTGGCGTGTAACACTTAATTCCCTGATGCTAGAAACTTATCTTTTCGGACCTCAGTTAAGGAAGGCATACGAAAACCAATGGTTAATCCAAACTAATTCCTTTGCAGGCTGCGGAGCCTCCGGTTCGTTTGTAGCTTCAGTCAATGTTCTTTGTAGGAATTCATCAGTGTGCATGTCTCGAAGGATAGGCACCACTGAGACTTCACCAATAAGTGAGATTGTGTGCAGTGCAGCCACTACACAACTCACCTCGAAAAAGACCACCAGTTGGACTGGTTGTTCCACACGGACACTGCAACTAGCACTGGCCCACACCTGAGCCGTTCGGCCACCACTGACAACTTTGTCTGCATACATTTGTTGCTTGGGGCCGGGAGGCCGTGATAAGCCCACGCGTCACCTGGTGGGCCCATGAAAGCTGATAACGCCACTGGGGCGGAGCGCCCCGGCGCAGCCTTCGGTCTAGGTGGTCTGATGAGTGCTCGCAATTCGACTTTTCCAGAAACGGGCGCAAGGGCATTCCATGTTAGATCATCCAGGGCCCAAAACCAGATGCCTCAGTTCTTGGCGAAACTTTGTGGGTGTCTCCCTATAGAGCCTCGGAAATAATTCAACGTTTTTCATGGGCCCTAAAAGCTGAAAATTAGTAGTTTGCGAAAAATATTGAAACGTTCACTAAAAATTTGTTTCCAGCCCTCGGTCGGCCAACCCATAGCATATCCTTTCTTCTCATCTCACCACAAAAAAGGGCCCCGAGTGCCTCTTCACAAGTCACTTGTTTCGGGAGATATGCGTCCACCAAAACTCGTTAACACCCAAACAAAGCATCCGAATCTTAAGATGATAATTATCTAGGAAGAGTGGTCTACTACCCTGAAATTTTTTTGTTTGTCCCGCCATTTTGAGCCTCATTTCGTAACTGCCACTTAATGATCGATTTGAGACGAATCTATTGATCTTTTCGATATTTCAAAGTGCTCCGATTTGATTTTCCCTTTTACATCAATTAATTCCCGCAAAATGGAAAGATATGAAAACCTGTATTCGGCATTTATTAGACCTCAATATGAGCGTTTCATTTCACCCATACTTATAAGGTTTTAAGGGGGGACCCTGGTGAAAAATTGGCCCTGCCAAAAATAGTAATTTTAAGGTTCATAGATAAAAATGTGCACAGAAGGTTTCAAATGCAACAGGTTGAACACCTTTAAGCTAAGTGTGTAGTCTCTTTATCATTTGGGAAAGCCAACTGGCGATGCAATGCTTCACCAGTAGAAGGGAAAAGGCCTCTGATCAATGGTACGAACGCTGCCTCATAGTCAGTAACAATGTTCTCCGGTGCAAAAGACGGTGCCAAATTCTTCACAAATTCGAACAAGGCACGATACGCAACCTCCGACTTCGATTCCATGAGCGCATAGCACACTGGGAACAACTGTAAAAAAGGGGATGAGACAATTCCGTAAGTTTGCGTACGTTGACCATAAGTTTGCGAATAAATTAAACTTTCAGTTCAATCCTCACCATTCCTAGATAGCTACAAAGCTGAGATCACGAGCAGATGACGAGATGGGGGCGTGTTTAGACCGACTAGCAAAAGTCCCATCAATAAATAGCCAGAGAGCAGCCACCATAACATTGAGCATAAAATCGCTCGTAAATACGAGAGACCTGTGGGTCAACAAGGGACGACTCAAACTTTTCGAAGTCCTGCGGAACGGGCGGGTGCAGTTCAGACCGAGCGCGGTACATAGACGACCTACTTGCGAGGGGTCAGCCACTGTGGTAATCGTGTGTACACTTCGTCCAGTAATCATTGGTAATCACACGCCAAAACTGGCCATTTTCGCCGTTTTAATAGGATTTTGGGGGGTTTTCTTTTAAAAATAGGCCAAAATTTTGTAGGTAGTCACTGGTAATCGGTAATCCGGCGTACACTTGGCTGAGTGGTTAACGCCTCGCCTACGCACTGAACTTCTTACGGATACATCCTATCTGTATTACGGACATTTTTGTGCTATTGCAATTACGGATAGATTTTGCTTGTAATACGGATGAAATCATCCGTATTACAAAGAGTTTTACGTCCGTACCATACGGATATTTTCGTCTGTATGTTACGGACGTAAAACTCTTTGTAATACTGATGATTTCATCCGTATTACAAGCAAAATCTATCTGTAATTGCAATTGCACAAAAATGTCCGTAATACAGATAGGATGTATCCGTAAGAAGTTTAGTGTGTACATGACTCGAAGGCGATCGATCTCTGAGCGGACAGCCCCATAAGCCCTGCACGTCTACACAACAGGTAAATAAATAGAACAGGTGCACTGTTTCAGACAAAGAGAGGGAGAGAGTCTCTTAACATTTTTCTGGCCTTCGCGCATAGCGCACTTTGGCCCGGGGCTGCGATGGATCGGAAGGCGCGGGGTCGGACTGTGTGCTGTGATGACTGGGTTCTTGAAGCCACAAATTTGATGTGTTTGGAGGTTTGAAGAAAGGGGACAACAGGAGAGAGGCGGGGTAAGTGACTTATTTTTACAAGAGCGCCAGACAACGCCAAAACTAAAATACACGGTGAGAAAAAAGTACAGAAAAAGTACGGAACATGTCAGGTCAATAATTTGCCTGAACCGTCCGTACTTGCCAACTACGGAACTTCCGTACTTTTCTTCCGTAGCCATTTACATGGGTTCATATGGAGCAAGTACGGACGTTCCGTGCTTTTCTCCGTACCTCCGTACTATATTTTTCTGTACCATTTCCTCACAAAAGTACGGAATTTTTTTACAGTATAGAAGTTAAAAATTAAAGACACTATATAAGTGCCCGCAAGGGTGCTCAAGTCTAGACGTTACCGTCACTCCTCCTCCCAGTTGCAGAGAACACACCGAAAATTACAGAAACTGGATGTACAATTCACAATTGACTAGTGCACAAGTTACACGTTAAACGTGGGGCACGTATCCACAAACTAGCTGTCTTGAAATTAAATATAGAAAATCACAACAAGAGCGGCAACGTTCAGATTACAGTTTGAATTATTATCAATACTAAAATTACACTAGCAGGCGACCTTCAATTTAATAACACAAGGACAGCCAAAACGCCGTGGCGTACTTAATGACTTTTCTGTCAACAAGTTTAAATTAAATAATCCAAATAAGGATTTAAGCGGAAAATAAGGATTCAAGCGGAAAATTACCGCAGATAAACTGTTAAACTCGGGCAAAGACAACTACACTTTACACTATAGAATTACAAAAATACACTTTAGAAATACAAAATGCACAAGTACATTTACACTAAGTACATTCCAACAGTATTACATAGCAAACTTCTGGGCCCTGAGTACGTAAAGAGCAGCTCCAGACAAAAAAAAAATACGATTTCAAGAAATCCTATAGGAGTCACGAAGTCAATTTGATTATTGTGTAAGAGTGTGGAGAAAGAAAAGAAGTGGTGTTGTGAAGTTGTGGCTCAGGGGACTACCAATGGCAGTGGTACCAATGTGGTCGATGTGCCACCCGTCGAAATTTAAACTTGACAATAAATAGAAATCAAAATGCTGGTAAATTCAAAAAATTCCAATGCTAATGTATTCCGCAGTGTTCTGACAATGGAACATCTTTAGTCCATCATTATTAAAATGTTCTTAGCAGAAAGAAGGCAGTAAATTAATTTTCACGGGTTGGCAACTAGTTTCTCGGCGTCTGCGCCCTTGCGAAAATCGCGAAGCTGAAAGCACCAGCAGTCGCGCATTAAAACTGCCCCTCCATTGCTGCTGACGTTGAATTGTTTGGCAAGATTCAAAAGGCTGTGGTTCTATAGTCATGTTTTCTTCAATTCTGTGTAATAGTTCTCCCTTACAACGTATCAACACCACGACGGTTGGTTTGACAAACTTCGTAAACTCGGGAGGGATGGTTTCGAAACGCGGGTGAGTCTTGTTCGAGGAACATGAGCACTGCAAGTCGCGAGGTGGAGCGAAGTGGTCCTAGTGCTAACTGAATCACAACAACATCAAAATTGCTTTATTGACAGAAAAATAGTAATATTTGAGAAACTTTATGTCAGAAAAAAAAAAACTTTTGTTTTGCTAATTTTTTGTGATTTTTTTTTAGAAAGTTATCGCATAAAAATTGAAAATTTGTTTTATATGAATTTTCATAAGCAGGAAACAAAGAAAAAGCAAGAAAGAGAGCAAAATTAATACAGATTTCAAATGCTACAGTTGGTTAAACTGTTTAACAGGTTGCAAACCTACTGCGCATGTCCAAAAACACTCCGATCAAGATTGGATAGTTCTACCCGAAAAATTGCGTTCGAACCGACACCAATTCTGTTGTTACATCTTGTCTACCTGCAGTAAAAGAAATTTTTCACTTCGGACGTGCTATTTCAGCTTTTGGAGTAAGCTGTACAGACCCAAAAAGAAGCTCGGCTATTGGTCCGCCCCGGCTCGGGCTCCCCCCACTCCCTTTTTTTCCCTCTGACGAGTCGAGTTTTGCCATGGAAACGGCGTTTTTGGCAGCAAATTTCTCAAAATTGGCCGTTAACTTTTTAACCAGATTTCAGCATGAGAATCAGCGTTCAAAGTTCTACAAGTCTGCAAAATCTCATTAAAATCGTATAGAAAATTTCCGAAATGCATAAAGGGCCACACAAATTGAATCGGGCCGGCTGAATCCTGGGTATACTATAAGGCTACTTCGTGCCTAAAAAAGACTTTTGGCCGGGGACCCCTTTAGTTCTGGCTCCCTCCCGGGCTTTTTGGTTCCTCTAATGAATACGAATTGCCGAAACACAAATTGGGCCGGATCAAACACCGATTGGCTTTTTGGCAGAGGTCAAAGCCCCCTAAAAATGGCTGTTTTTGAGGGTTTGGGGCTTTTTGGGACCCCGGAACCTGCTGGCCAAAAAATCTACCTAAGTACCTTTTCCGAAAGAAAAAAGTGCGCTTTTTCGGATGCGGGGTCGCGCGAGGCTCTACGACGTCGGGTTTGGACGCTACGGGCTCTCAAAGTTGCTCAATTTCACTAATTTTACTGAAGATTTGAGCGTGCTGCACGAATGCGAGTCTTGTCAAATATCTTGTAGTATGGGGAATCCTTGTAGGTGTTGTAGGCTGTTGAAAGAATGTCTTCTGCCTCATCATCCTTCTTCTTTACTGGAAGCGAACATCATCTCCATCAAAGCCAACAATGTCTTCCACATAAGCGCCAAACCTTTGAAAATGGAAAAAAATAATAAAACAACCACCTTTTAAAAACACACAATTTAGCATCCAAGAAAATACAGCCACAAGGAAATTGGAACTTTTCCTTTGAGGGCTGAAAGAGGAAATGGGCTTTAAATAAAATGAGCTCAAAAAAGTGACTTACTTGATAGAAATTGAGCCTGAGGCCTGAACGACAAGAGGGGACATCACTTCTGAGTACATAATGATAACAGCCCGCCTGAATATTTCAGATGCATCACAAACATCTGACGTTCTTGACATTGTCGCCACAAGGGCAGTGCTGTTAAAGTTAATTTAACGATTAACGAAGTTATTTAACGCCGTTAACGTTAATTAACGAATTAACGTTAACTCGTTAAAGTAGTCAGAATGTCTTAACGTTAACGAGTTAAGTTAAGTAGGAATGTTAACTTCTTAACGCCGTTAACGTTTACTTTGTTCATCTGTGTATGCATATTTTGCCGACATTTGGGTCATACAATATGTAGAATTTATGTCTTGGGTGAAAGAAAATGAACAAAACCTCAATTTTTGTGAAAGGTTTTGAAAGTTAGTCATTTTTTGGCATCTTGAGGACTGAAAATCTGTCAAAAATCAAGAAATCACACAACGTCTTCGGTTCATCAAGAAGTAAAACTAACTTTAACTTCGTTAATGCGTTAATTTAACGTTAACTCGTTAACTAATGCTGAAGAGCCTTAACTTTAACGAGTACGTTAATTCGGTTAGGTTAACGGCTTAACTTTAACTCGTTAACAAAAAAAATTAACTTTAACAGCACTGCACAAGGGTCTTCAAGAACTTTCTACCAGGAGAAAATGGATGCATCTTTGCTGGTAGAAGTATATTTGCCCTCCTCTTCATATCATACAACAGATGGCTGTAGCACCAGCATATCAATGGCATATAGATTTTTCTGTTTTTTTTTGTTTTTGTTTTTTTGAACTCATGACATTTATGTACGGAGTCATTTAAATTCATTCCACAAATACAGGTAGAAACAGAGTTTGTCATGGCCCTGCTCAAATCTATTACGACCACACTGTAAATCCAAAGGCAATACTTTTAGTACCTTTTTTGGCGATACAATTAAGTATCGCCAATAAACGGCCTTACGGAAAAGTATTGCCTTCAAAACGGCAATACACAATTTGGCAATAAACGTCGAACAAAATGAAGGGGACAAGACCTTGGTTTAATGCCGTGGTTTTGGCATCATCCAAAAGTATTGCCAAATTTTGGCGATACTTTTTTTGTATCGCCGTTCTGAAGGCGTTACTTATCCATAAGGCCGTGTATTGGCGATACTCAATTGTATCGCCAAAAAATGTACTTTAGTATCGCCGTTGCATTTGCTGTGCATATCAATGGGCATTCTGACTGATTTGGTCACATCAGTGTAGCGCCTCTTCAGACTGTCAAGCCAATACACAATCTCTCCTTCATGCCTTAGACCCCCCAACCCTCCACACTGAGAAAACCTTACAAACTATTTTGGGCCTTACAAAGAAAAGTAGCTTGTATAACAAAGTATTTTGAGCATACGTAAGCTTACAAAGAAAATACTTCGTAATTTACGAACTGTTTCTTCGTATAACAAAGTATTTTAGTTTGATATATGTATGCTCAAAATACTTCGTAAGATTTTAAGGGTGCACATAAGACCCTGGTGGGATTTATATATGTTGGGAATCCGTGTAAATTAAAATAAATCGGGTACTGCAGAGAAGATTCAGACCGCAAGTCAGCGCGACAACGAGAGAAACAAAAGAGCGTCGCTGTTACACTGTCAAAAACCCACAACACAATCACTTACAGTAGTACTGTTAAATAACAACAGTATTGTTTTGTGTCCGAACGGGCAACCCATCCAGAAAAAACACTTTCGTTATATAACAACTTTCTTGTCAAGTAGCAACATTGTAATCCTTATTCAAAACAGTTGTGGAGTTAAACAGGTTTTATGTTAAGATACAGGCTTCGTGCAATCATAAAACATATATAGGGTATTGTAACGAATCCCTGGCCCCGAAGTCGAAGAACAAAAGGAAGAACAAAAACCGCTTCGACGCATGCGCAGACGCTGCGTCAGAGCGGAGGGGGGACGTCTACGCATACGCACACAGCAAATGCAACGGCGATACGAAAGTTCGGCGATACAATTGAGTATCGCCAATACACGGCCTTTTGGATAAGTGCCTTCAGAACGGCGATACAAAAAAAGTATCGCCAAAATTTGGCAATACTTTTGTGTATCGCCGTTTTGAAGGCAATACTTTTCCGTAAGGCCGTTTATTGCCGATACTTAATTGTATCGCCAAAAAAGGTACTAAAAGTATTGCCTTTGGATTTACAGTGCAGAAGCGGTTTTGGTTCTTACTTTTGTTCTTTGACTTCCGGGCCAGGGCCCGGATTCGTTAAAATACCTTATTGTTGTCAGGTTACAAGGGTCTTGTTAAATAACAGTACGATGACATCAACACAAATGTTCCGAAGACATCATCGAAGACTCCAAAGAAGTATTGTTTTATTACAATCGAATTATCAGAAAACAGCACCGAGGGCTACAACATGCTTGTAATAATACAAGACATGTTGCTATCAAACTTAACAGCATAAGTGTTGTTAATTTACAACATTTTTTTAACAGTGTACCCCCATTCTGACTATTATTGGCCCCACCACCGCCTGGCACGGCCGCGCGACGCTCTTTCGTTTCTCCCGTTGTAGCGCTGACAACTTCCGGTCTGAATATTCTCCGAAGTACCCTATTAAAAGAGTGTATATCTGCTGGGAATTATACCTGGCGTGGGATTGTACCTAGTGGGGTTATACCTGGTGGGACTTTACCTGCCGGAGTAACCCCCCTGGAACGGCACGAAGTCACGCCGGTAGATTTCCAGTGAAGTGCTGCAAAACTATTGCAAGAACAAATGATGTCAGTTGAGTGGTGTTTCATTATTGAACGTATCATCACTGGGCTGACTTCTTCCTTCAAATCTTCTGACAAGTATTGGACCCCCTCAGATTTACGGGCTGCTTTCTGGTCATCCTCTTCAAGTTTTGTGGCAATCAAGGTGATCGCAAAGAGCGTTTAGAAAAAAAGGAGTAAATTTATCTCAAGGAGCAGCAAATATATTTTAGGTAACCTTTTTAAGAGTGTTTTCATCTTACTTGAATGAGGTAACAATACTTGTTTTAGGAACAATAATCCAGACATCACAGTCAAATCTTAATGTACAATTTTAAAGTAATAAGTAACTTGTCAATGCTGCATAAGGTCACAATACTTTAGGTACAATACAATAATCAAGACATCACATTCAAAATTAAGAAGTAACTACTAACTCATGAATACTGGATCAGGTCACAATACATGTTTCAGGAACAATTATCAATCACAATTAAGGGGGCTCATACATGTTAAAAGCACTTTTAAAAAAAAAATAATTTGATGTAGACGGATTAAGATTTTACAATTTCTGTGTTAAAATCCTTTTAGATAATTTAGTAAGCTTCATTTTGGCTTAAGGGAAAGTGACTTTGGACATTTTTTGGAGATTTAGTCGAAACGTTTAAAATTTTGCTTCTCGTAAGATTTTGTTCGCATACTTGCTCAGATCTGTGGGGAAAAAATCAGGGAGACTCATCCCCAGTAGTGTCATAGAATTGACTAGAATGGGCTTTATATCTGCAATAGTTTTCAAGAAAAAAATAAAAACAATTTTTTTAACAATTTTTTACACAAATTTTTAAACAAAAAAATTGTTTATATTTTTTTTTTTGAAAACTATTGCAGATATAAAGCCCATTCTAGTCAATTCTATGACACTACTGGGGATGAGTCTCCCTGATTTTTTCCCCACAGATCTGAGCAAGTATGCGAACAAAATCTTACGAGAAGCAAAATTTTAAACGTTTCGACTAAATCTCCAAAAAATGTCCAAAGTCACTTTCCCTTAAGCCAAAATGAAGCTTACTAAATTATCTAAAAGGATTTTAACACAGAAATTGTAAAATCTTAATCCGTCTACATCAAATTTTTTTTTTTTTAAAGTGCTTTTAACATGTATGAGCCCCCTTAAATACAGAAAAATTATACTTGGAATTATTATGAAATCAGGGGTCCTATATGACTGTTTGAAGGTAATGGCATTCGGCCAACTTGCTTATTTTCTTCCTCTTCTTCTCGTAGGGTCAGGGCGGGGAAGAACTGGACGTTTTGCAATCTTTCTCGATTTTGACTCTAATTGACTATCTTTAGCCAATGTATCCGTTGGGTCTGTTGATCGAGCCTCAAAGAAAGACATTTCAACCCTCAGCGAGTGCGTTTGCGGCTTCATTCAGGAATAAATGAGAAAAAACAGTGTGCGATTCTTCCCCGTCGAAACGGGGAAAAATCGAACACCTAAGGGGAAAAATCGGACATAGGCTTTAATTTAACAAAAAGCTATGAAAGTAGGTCAGAAATCTCTTGGGAACGATATTTGGGGGTAACACTTGCGATACCCACTGAAGCAGGCGCACGAGTATTCCTAGGTAGACAGAAATCATCGCAGCATTGTTGGGGGGTCCGTGGCGGCACGTTTTTTAGGTCAAATGACCAAAATGTATCAAATCGTCAACAGCCGTGTTTGTTTTCCCACTAAATGTTGGGAAATGCTAAAATACACTTGTTACGACCACTTTGGTGGGATGTTAGGGCAATTCATCGATTATTATAGAAAAAAGAGGTGTTCGATTTTTCCCCGCACCAGTGTACGGTTTTTCCCCGTTTCGTATTTAACCCTTCATATGTAATCCAGCTGGAAATCTGCTAAAACATTTGAACGTATCTTGGGCTCCACACTTCCAACTTTCGTTTACAATAAGAATATTCGTCACAGTAGGCTCGGAAAGTCGTTCAAAAGAGATATTGCGGGCACCAACTTTGAAAGTTTTTAAGGTGTTTTAAACGAGACCTCGTTTAAAGGTGACTTTGAATACTTTCCGGTTCAAGTAGGCTAAATTCCTCTTAAACGCAATCTAGCAGATCATCAATAAGCAATACTGAATACTTTGCACGTCCCAAAACAGGTAAATTTGTGGCGAAAGTGCGGTGTGCGTTTCTTCCCCAACTTGCAGGTGTCCGGTTTTTCCCCGCCCTGACCCTATGGGATAGATGAGTGGTCTGCTAGTTTTTCTTCGCTTTGGCAGAGGCACAGTGGAAAGGGTGGGATCTTCAGAAGCTTCTGTGTTTGAATCTTTCCGTTTGGTTCTCAGTCCTTGCAGTGAGTGCAGTTTGTTCTGGTTACGAAGGAACTGATCCACTAGTAGTAAGGGTACCCCTAGGTCACCCGGCGCCATATTGGCCCCCCCAGGTAACCTGTCCTGACCTAACCTTCGGAAGGGTAAAAAAATAGGTCATTTTAGGAAAAAAAAAATTTTTGTCATTTTTTGGAATTTTTTTTGGGAGGTGAAGATGAGGGCTCTAACCCAACCTAACCTAAGCTAGGGGGTAGGTCTAACCTACCCTTCAACCCCCCGGAGGGCGTCCGGGGCGATCTGGACTGTGAGGTGCGCTTGACGGAGGAGGCGGAGCGCCTGCGAGGTAGGCCGGTGTCTCCGGGTTGTTGTACCCCCCGGCTGGCCTGTACCCCCGGTACACCATACCCAAGGCATCGTGTACCGGGGTTACACCAAACCTAGGTATGGTGTAGGGGGGGGTACACCATTCCTAGGCATGGTGTACCCCCCACCCTCGAGGACAGGGGGTACACCAACCAGTCCTTAGGAATGGTGTACCGGGGGGTACACCATTCCTTAGGCATGGTGTACCCCCTCCCTTGAGGACAGGGGGTACACCAGTCCTTAGGAATGGTGTACCGGGGGGTACACCATTCATTCCTTAGGCATGGTGTACCCCCTCCCTTGAGGACAGGGGGTACACCAGTCCTTAGGAATGGTGTACCGGGGGGTACACCATTCCTAAGGCATGGTGTACCCCCCATGGTGTACCCCCGGTACACCATTCCTTAGGTATGGTGTACCCCCTCCCTTGAGGACACACGGTCAATTTGATGTCTGGCAATTTCCAGATATTTTTTTTGCATTTCCAGGTATTATCTGGAAATGCCGTTATTTTTTTCAGATTTTGTCTGGAAATGTCTACCTTTTCCAGAGAGTATCTGGAAAATGTTAAATCCCAGATAAATATCTGGAAATCAAAAGGCATTTCCAGATAATATCTGGAAATAATTTTTTCCAAAAAATGTCTGGAAATAAAGGCCTTGACGCCGAGTGGGGTACACCATTCCTTAGGTATGGTGTACCGGGGGGGTACACCGTTCCTTAGGTATGGTGTACCGGGGGGTACACTATTCCTTAGGCATGGTGTACCCCCTGTCCTCGAGGGTGGGGGTACACCATGCCTAAGGAATAGTGTACCCCCGGTACACCATGCCTAAGGACTGGTGTACCCCCTGTCCTCAAGGGAGGGGGTACACCAGTCCTTAGGCATGGTGTACCGGGGGGTACACTATTCCTTAGGCATGGTGTACCCCCGGTACACCATTCCTAGGACTGGTGTACCCCCTGGCCTCGAGGGTGGGGGGTACATCATTCCTAGGAATGGTGTACCGGGGGGTACACCATGCCTAGGTTTGGTGTACCGGGGGTACACATCCGAGGGGGGTACACCATACCCGTTACAGGCCCGCCGCGCTCCGTGCCACGCGCCGCCGGGCGCCTGGGAGGCAGGCCACCCACTGCGCTCTGTCCCCTGGTCACCCATCGGGCCTGCTTGCTGTCTCCCGAAGCGCCTAATCAGACGGATATCATTGGCTTAATTTTTTAGGGAGTTTGTCTTTTTATGATTTTTTTGTGTTTTCAGTTTTTTTTTTTACAGTGCATCCTTAATTAGGTGAGTTGAGGTACACCTGCATCCACAAACCCACTCGCTCTGCATTCCGCGCAGCACATGTTTTGGAACTGTGAGAGCCTATGGTATCATTATGGCAAGGTGCCCAGGCCTTGGGTAATTTTTTGAGGCTTGGACAACCGAACTTCTCTACATCAAAGATTTTCGTTGAGGGTAAGAGGAATTGAAGAATTCTCTTCTTCTCATCCGCCTTCACGTAGAGGAAGTCATACTGTGCCGACATCTCGCTCAGAGTCTGAGGGAGCCTGTCATAGGGCGAGAAGCCAGTTTCCCAGGGAAGGGAATGCAAGCGCCTCACGATGTACTTGTTTCGGCGCAGTTGCTTCTCTGGGATCACATCTCCTGGGTAGGGTGGAGCGAAGGTGGCCGATTTGTGGATCTGGGCCGCTTCGTTTTGTTCATAGAACGAAACCTCCCTGAGAACATACTCCCCGTACTTGCCCCGGAGCATCTGAATGTCGCAGATAGCGTAAGGGGCATTCCAGAGCCGATTGACAGTGGTCGAAGTTGACCATTGACGATTTCGCTCATTTTTGGCTCAAATGTTACCTACCCATAGGTAAACACCCCCACAAAATTTCAGCCCTCTAGGTCAATTGGTATAGGAACTGTGAGCAATCAAAGTTTTGAGCTTTTTTTCTTTAGTCGTTTTTGACCAAATTGCACTATTTTACTAAAATGCTCCGAAATTCTTTTCTTTTGGGTCCAGAGGTATGAAAATTGGTACCCTTATGTAAAATTGAGTGGCAAATCCGAATCTGCACGCAGAATTGACCCCAGAGCAGTCCATCCTTGATAAAAATGCACTCTAAGTCAAAAAATAACTTTTTTAGTGTTTTACAACCTTCAATTTTTTTTCTATCCCGGAATCCAAACTGGACCCGTTCTTGGCGGTAAATAATTCCTCAGATGACTACCTAAAAACAAGCGGCTCGATATACCGAGGGTATGGGTATGGGTTAGGCGCTACAGCACTCGGAAAAATTACAATTGCGAAAAACACTCAAAAACGCTCAATTTAGTCGAACAACGTGTCCCTCCTCGTAGCTGTGGGTGTTAATGTGTCAGACTAAGACCCCGAGGCCAATTTGAGGAAAATGGCATCTCATTATCAAGGTGTGCCCTATCTGTAACGCGTAGAACAGATATTTTTGTTTCAGAAGGCGCCTGCAGGGTACGCAATTCGCACACACCTCTGCACGGTTTTGCCTACCGGCCAGGGGCCTTGTGCGGCCAGGCTGTTGCTACTGCGTGAGTCCCTCAATGTAAAGCCAATCCTTTTGGTAAGATGTAATGGTTTCAATTAATTAAGGGTCAGTATAGGTTTACCTCAGAAATATGCAATCAAGTTATTTATCATCATATTATTTTTAGGGGTAAATACAAAGGTCGAAAAACAGGTGCAAAAAGTATAATACAAAGATTGAAGATTCTAAATGCAATCACTTTTTCAGGAGCAATTTTCTCTTGTACGTTCCCTTGTCCTTAATTCCTTTCACAACAGAAATATGTAGCTCATATTTAAGATCAAACCTCTCAGTTAAATCAACATTACATATTATGTGGTTTGTTGGGACTATATGACTCAACAAGTTCTCTGACCATGAATATGTAGTTGCTGGCAGAGGAGGATGTAACAAGCTCAACTCAACTTCACCATCACCATCATTCACATCAGATACTAAACCTATGTAAATCTTGGTCTCCACCAGAACAGCAACGTAGGAGCCTACTTCAACCTGAATATCATCGACTGGTTGGGTGAGGCTATGAACCAATGCATTTTCTGTATCATAACTAATTCTTTTGCACTCAATTGTAGAATCAGTGCCTGCAAGAAAATAGGACATATTCAGTTTAGAAACCCGTACCAATAATTTCAAAAGATAGGAAACAATTTTCACATACCGGTTTCTGGTTTGAAATGGTGGATCAAGAACGAAAGTTTGGGGCTTGAAGGCGATCAGATACCGCCCTTATCCAACGGAGGCCGTTGTTTATAACCTTAAACCTTCTGGCGTTTCAACTTTACAGTGTCGTGTCGCTCGGTAGCATAGGAAGGTTGGCTAAAGGACTAGTACAGTTTGCTGGGAAACGCTGTGTCCTGTGTTGCGGAGAGGTATGTACACTAGTGGAGTCCGAAAAACCAGATGGCAGCGGATCGAATAGACATCCCTGGTGTACGGCGCTGCAGACGGTAAGGTACGCGACTCGGATGAGCCGAGGTGGCGGCGGACCGAGTGGCCACTCCTGGTGTACGGAGCTGCAGCCTGAAAGGTACGTGACTCGGATGATCCGAGGTGCTCGGATAGTCCGAGGTGGCGGCAGACCGAGTAGGCACTCTTGGTGTGCGGAGCTGCAGCCTGAAAGGTACGTGACTCGGATGATCCGAGGTGCTCGGATAGTCCGAGGTGGCGGCAGACCGAGTAGGCACTCTTGGTGTGCGGAGCTGCAGCCTGAAAGGTACGTGACTCGGATGATCCGAGGTGCTCGGATAGTCCGAGGTGGCGGCAGACCGAGTAGGCACTCTTGGTGTGCGGAGCTGCAGCCTGAAAGGTACGTGACTCGGATGAACCGAGGTGCTCGGATAGTCCGAGGTGGCGGCAGACCGAGTGGGCACTCTTGGTGTGCGGAGCTGCAGCCTGAAAGGTACGTGACTCGGATGATCCGAGGTGCTCGGATAGTCCGAGGTGGCGGCAGACCGAGTGGGCACTCTTGGTGTGCGGAGCTGCAGCCTGAAAGGTACGTGACTCGGATGAACCGAGGTGCTCGGATAGTCCGAGGTGGCGGCAGACCGAGTGGGCACTCTTGGTGTGCGGAGCTGCAGCCTGAAAGGTACGTGACTCGGATGAACCGAGGTGCTCGGATAGTCCGAGGTGGCGGCAGACCGAGTGGGCACTCTTGGTGTGCGGAGCTGCAGCCTGAAAGGTACGTGACTCGGATGAACCGAGGTGCTCGGATAGTCCGAGGTGGCGGCAGACCGAGTGGGCACTCTTTGTGTGCGGAGCTGCAGCCTGAAAGGTACGTGACTCGGATGATCCGAGGTGCTCGGATAGTCCGAGGTGGCGGCGGACCGAACTAGCATTCCTGGTGTACGGCGGTACAGGCGGAGAGGTGTTGTTGTCGATAAGCGAATACTTCATAGGACAACGGGGAGAGAGTATAAGTGGTTGTCTCTCACGCCTTGGGTGCGTAGTTGTCGGAGCACACAGGGGCTATGAAGTGGTCGCTTGTCGAAAAACTCTATTGTAACAGAAAGGTTAATACCTTAATTTTTTCTGTGTGTGCAGAGTAGGTGTGTCAACGCGAACAAATCGGAATAAGAGATGGCATCCCTTCCGGACTTAGAGAGTCTTCTCGACAATGCGACGGTATGTAGAATGGATGCATTTTACAACAGTTCTATGTTGGTTGTTTTCTGTTCACTAACTGGATCGATTTCTATATAGGATGTGTCCGCTGAGGAAGCTTTAAAGTCAGAATTAGAAAAATGGTTGCATGCAGAAGAACAACTGGCGAATGCGACCAATATACTCACGTTTGAGTCGAATGAATCTGAATCCTCTCAGACTCCTCAAATGGATGTCTCACTTCCTGGCACCTCAAGGGGAAAGAGAAGAGGACACGATTGGAGTACGGTGGACTGTACACCGCCAAAGGTTGCCAGGCGCAATGAAGTATTGACAAGAAAAATTCCTGATGATAAGACAAGAAAAATGATGGATGATATCAAGGAGAGGAGCAAATTCAGAAAATCAGAAAAAGATTCAAAAACTGCTGATCAGAAGGAAAAAAGGAAGGAAGATGATAAGAGAAGAGAAAGAGCCATGAAGGAAAGAAGAGAGAGACAGCATGAAAAGAAAGACAAGGGAAGTGATGGGAAAAGTCAAAAGTCGCAAGAAGAAAATGACAAGAAGAAAACGAAGGTTAAAACAAGTAACACGAAAAATGAAATGAAGGAATCTCGCAGTGAAAGAGCAATGAAGGAAAGAAAAGACAAGAAATCCAAGAGAAGCGAGAAAAAGAGCGATGATGAGAGAAGTGATTCTGGACGATCGAGTGCCAGCAGTAAGGAGACACTTCTTGACGATGACTATCATTATTTTAAAGTGCCAAACAAGGTGATGCTGCCCGTTTTGGAACGTGAGAGACAAAAGCAAGCCGCCAAGGAACATCGTAATAAGAATAAAGCAGACAAGGCTGCCGCTAATAAAATTGACAAAGCTAATCTGTCAGTTGTACAGTGCAGAAAATTTGGCGTAAGTATACTAATTTATGTGGTAAAGATTGTCTTTCACTATTCATATACTAATTTCCTTGTCTGTTGCAGTTCCGAGTGAGTAATCGGGTTCCCAATGGCAGGGATGCCCGAGGTTTGTGTGTAATTTGTGGTAAAGATTACAACAATCTTGGTAGTCACTTGAAGACTCACTCTATGACTCATGACGTCGAGAAGGCAAAGATCTTCATGGAAGCCCAATTCACGCGATCATGTCGAGGGCCAATCCACCTTCCGACACTGATTGATAAACTGGTTGAAGCCAAAGGCAGCAAGCCGAACATGGAAGGCATTCTGAAGGATGCGTTTAGTCTTGTCGGAGTTGGCACTTCACAGAATGAAAGCAAATGTTTGCCAATGTACGATCTCAAGAAATGCTTCCTCAAAGGCCATGTACGTTAACAACCCAGAAATAATATGAACTATTTGAATTCAAAATCACCATTAATTACTATATACTTTGTGTTTCAGGTGCTGCCACCAGATTCTATAAATGATCAAGACTTGGAAATCCATAAGCTCGACCAAGATGATGATGATAAACATTTATCTTCAAGTGATGAAACGTCCAGCGACTCTGATGAATCTGAAGATAATGACTACCATAACAGTATGACATTTTAATGTTTTGTTTTATGTAACATTTTTTACATTATTTTCCTGTCTATTGATACCTGATTGTAAAAACAATGTAAACTTGTCTTTACTTAGAGGGTGTCTGTATCGTCCGAAGTTGTTTTGTCCGAACCTAATTAACTTAAGTTATCCTAATGAGTTATTAGTTAATTAAATAAGTTATTACAATATCTTATCCTGTCTTTAAGTTATTTATAATAGGGATCCGGAGAGGAAGTCAGAGCATAGACGAGCAATGTCCGGGACCCAATATGAATCCCGTGGTTTTTCTATAGAATAATGTATTGCAATCAACTTGTAAGAGTAGTTATTTCAAATTTCTCTCGCTTGCCGCCAGTACCTCGGCACCAGCCGAAGGATGCGAAGGCCGCCCGGCTAACCTCGGCCCTGGCTTCGGGCAGCCTTCGGATCCTTCGGTTGGTGCCGAGTTACTGGCGGCAAGCGAGAGCAATTTAAAACAAATACTTTGATAAGTTGATTGCAATAAGTTATTCTTGAGAGAAACCACGGGATTCATATTGGGTCCCGGACATAGCTGATGCTATCTATGCTCTGACTTCCTCTCCAGCTCCCCATTTAAATAACTTGTAGACAGGATAAGATATTGTAATAACTTAATTAACTAATAACTTATTACAATAACTACTGAAGTTAATTAGGTTCGGACAAAACAACTTCGGACGATACAAGCCACCTCTTTACTTACCTTATTATACAATTACATTTGTACTCTATACCTTTTTTTTATAAATGTTGATTTGTAAATCATACAACATTGTATGTTTGTTCACTTGAAATAAAAAAAAACAAATTAAAAAAAAAAGAGTTTTCAGACAGAGTCCCGTGATGGGACTGGGAGATTGCAAAAGTCGTACTCGACTTAATACTTGGTTGGCAATCACCGGCACGTGCGTTGGAGGGGCACGGTGCCTTGTCTGTTTCTTGCACCTTGTGTATCTTGAGTCTCATGTTTATGTATCTTTTACAGGTGCAACATTTGACAAGGACATATTAGCCCAGGGATCGTTTTGCAAACGACATGTATATGGCGGTAAGAAAATGTGCGATCTTATTCATTAATGTTTCTCCTTGCATTCGTTATCTCATTTATTATTCAATTCCTGCAGATACGTCCGTCGATATGTTGGTGTTGACTCGTTTGTGTCAAGAACCTTTGCCAACGCGTGATGTTTGTTTGTCGCGTGATGATTGTAGTGGAAAGTTGCGCTTTCCATTCAACGGAAAAGTCTTTGTAATTTCTGGAAGAGCTAGAGCACTACGGGTACATTACAAAACAAGTAACAACATGGAAACTGTTATGCTTACAATCATTCGACACATATAAAATGTTTCGTTCCATCTAAAATGTTACGAGTTTATTTGTTTTGCATATGTGCATGTGTGAAAAAAAGGGTAAAAAATAAAAGATTAAAACTAGAAAAAAGTATATCGTACTTGTTTTTATTTCCCCTCAAACTAATCATAAGTTTTTTTAGAACAATGAAACATAGGAAAGTCTTATTAACCATCATTAAACCAGTTACAATGATAGTAAAATAAAATCTGACACAGAAATGAAGGCGATAACATCAAACTGTACTTGTATCCAGTACAGTAATGCAACCAGTGAGGTATTTCCTTGCTGTCGGTCCGAAGTCCGAAACACAGTATTCATTACTGTGAATGCAGACGGCTGTACACAATTAGATGAACACACCTTAAACTCGGACAATTCGAGCATCTCCTCACCTGCGTCGCGGGGCAGGGTGGTGAAATTTTGAGATTAATCTCATTTTGTGGCAAGCGTCTAGGCGCATAGTCGTATCTCAAATTGTTTTAAGTAAAACAGAATTTGTTGGGATTAAATACTGATAAAGCATTTAAAAAAATCATACATAAAAGTTAAAAGCATTCAAATAGTTTTCGCATATTTAGGAAAATTGAAGTACTTTTAGTTGCTTTTCACTGTGGCAAAAAGCTACGGAAAATTCTGTAAACAGCTTGTGGTAATTCTCCGTAGGCCCCTTATCAATATTCTCCGTAGGCTCTTACAGTATTTTCTGTAGGACCGCACAGTATTCTCCGTAGGACCGCACAGTGATCTCCGTAGGACTATACAGTCTTCGAGGTCCTACGGAGAAGACTGTGCGGATTTACAGAGAATACTGTGCGGCCCTACGGAGAATACTGTAAGAGCCTACGGAGAATATTGATAAGAGGGCTACGGAGAATCCTGGCAAAAAAATTAACAGGATTTTCCGTACCTTTTTGCCACAGTGTTCATAGTAAAGCCACCACTTCACCACACTGCTGTTTGGTTGGCCAGTCGAATTGGCTTTTTTTGGGCGGGGCACACGGTGCTGTATAAAATCACTGCTGCAAAAAAAAAATATATATATATATATATATGGTAAAACTCGCGCTGCTCGCTGGGGGCTCCGCCCCCAGACCCCCGCATGTGTGGAGCGCGTGCCGAAGTATTTAGTAAGTCCGTGGTGACCAAAGGCAAATTTTCTAAGGAAGTAAATGTCCTGTTTCTTTGAAAGCTCTATTTAACCACTTTTGACCATATAATAAGGCTACTTTTACTGCCCAAATATATAGCTTGTATTGCATTAGCTACTGTGGCAGTCAATGGGTGCATACAAGGTCCGGAAAATATTGAAGACTGCTTTGACAAGGATAGAGGTGAAAGGAAAAAACCTTAGGTCTCTACGACCACTCCTTGACCCCAAACATTTCTTTGAGTGAGTGAGTGAGTGAGTCAGTCGGATTGGGGCTATGATTCTTGATGATGGTTGCCCAATTGCCGGTGGCGGGGTCCCGATTACGGCACAGTTTCGGAAATTCTCGACCAGACCTACCGATGGGGCGAATAAAAATTTTTAGTCATTCGGTCCCCTTTTTAAAAGATTGAGTAGGTTTGCTCGGGAACAGTGAGAAATTTTCAACTTTTGAGATTTTTCTCAATTTTCCCAATAAATTTGGAATCGAATGGAAAAACCCGCAGGTCTCTACGACCACTCCTTGACCCCAAACATTTCCATGAGTGAGTGAGTGAGTGAGTCAGTGAGTCAGTCAGTCGGATTGGGGCTATATAGGTTCTTGATTGATGAGTGAGGGAGTCAGTCAGTCGGATTTTGGGGCTTTATAGGTTCTTGATGACAATTGATGATTGATTTTGAGTATGTTGCCGGTGACGGGGACCCAATTGCGGCACAGTTTCAGAAATGTCTCGACTAGACCTACCGGTGGGGCGAATAAAAATTTTTAGTCGGTCGGTCCACTTTTTTTAAGATTGAGTGGATTTTGTTAAATTTAGGCCTATTTAATCGTTTTTGAGGATGTTGCCGGTGACGGGAACCCGATTGCGGCGGGGCGAATAAAAATTTTTAGTCGGTCGGTCCCCTATTTTGAAAATAGGGTAGATTTTGTTGAATTTAGGCCTATTTAATCGTTTTTGAGGATGTTGCCGGTGACGGGGATCCGATAGCGGCACAGTTTCGGAAATGTCTCGACCAGACCTACCGATGGGGCGCATAAAAATTTTTAGTCGGTCGGTCCCCTTTTTTGAAGATTGAGTGGATTTTGTGGAATTTAGGCCTATTTAATCGTTTTTGAAGATGTTGCCGGTGACGGGGACCCGATTGCGGCACAGTTTCGGAAATGTCTCGAGCAGACCTACCGATAGGGCGAATAAAAATTTTCAGTCGGTCGGTCCCCTTTTTTGAAGATTGAGTGGATTTTGTGTAATTTAGGCCTATTTTACCGTTTTGAGGATGTTGCTGGTGACGGGGGCCCGATTGCGGCACAGTTTCGGAAATGTCTCGACCAGACCTACCGATGGGGCGAATAAAAATTTTTAGTCGGTCGGTCCCCTTTTTTGAAGATTGAGTGGATTTTGTTAAATTTAGGCCTATTTAATCGTTTTTGAGGATGTTGCCGGTGACGGGGACCCGATTGCGGCACAGTTTCGGATATGTCTCGACCAGACCTACCGATGGGGCGAATAAAAATTTTCAGTCGGTCGGTCCCCTTTTTTGAAGATTGAGAGGATTTGGTTGAATTTAGGCCTATTTTATCGTTTTGAGGATGTTGCCGGTGACGTGGACCCGATTGCGGCACAGTTTCTGAAATGTCTCGACTAGACCTACCGATGAAGCGAATAAAAATTTTTAGTCGGTCGGTCCCCTTTTTTGAAGATAGAGTGGATTTTGTTAAATTTAGGCCTATTTTATCGTTTTTGAGGATGTTGCCGGTGACGAGGACCCGATTGCGGCACAGTTTCGGAGATGTCTCGACCAGACCTACCGATGGGGCGAATAAAAATTTTCAGTCGGTCGGTCCCCTTTTTTGAAGATTGAGTGGATTTTGTTGAATTTAGGCCTATTTTATCGTTTTGAGGATGTTGCCGGTGACGGGGACCCGATTGCGGCACAGTTTCGGAAATGTCTCGACCAGACCTACCGATGGGGCGAATAAAAATTTTCAGTCGGTCGGTCCCCTTTTTTGAAGATTGAGTGGATTTTGTTGAATTTAGGCCTATTTTATCGTTTTGAGGATGTTGCCGGTGACGTGGACCCGTTTGCGGCACAGTTTCGGAAAAGTCTCGACCAGACCTACCGATGGGGCGAATAAAAATTTTCAGTCGGTCGGTCCCCTTTTTTGAAGATTGAGTGGATTTTGTTGAATTTAGGCCTATTTTATCGTTTTGAGGATGTTGCCGGTGACGTGGACCCGATTGCGGCACAGTTTCTGAAATGTCTCGACCAGACCTACCGATAGGGCGAATAAAAATTTTCAGTCGGTCGGTCCCCTTTTTTGAAGATTGAGAGGATTTGGTTGAATTTAGGCCTATTTTATCGTTTTGAGGATGTTGCCGGTGACGTGGACCCGATTGCGGCACAGTTTCTGGAATGTCTCGACTAGACCTACCGATGGGGCGAATAAAAATTTTTAGTCGGTCGGTCCCCTTTTTTGGAGATAGAGTGGATTTTGTTAAATTTAGGCCTATTTTATCGTTTTTGAGGATGTTGCCGGTGACGAGGACCCGATTGCGGCACAGTTTCGGAGATGTCTCGACCAGACCTACCGATGGGGCGAATAAAAATTTTCAGTCGGTCGGTCCCCTTTTTTGAAGATTGAGTGGATTTTGTTGAATTTAGGCCTATTTTATCGTTTTGAGGATGTTGCCGGTGACGGGGACCCGATTGCGGCACAGTTTCGGAAATGTCTCGACCAGACCTACCGATGGGGCGAATAAAAATTTTCAGTCGGTCGGTCCCCTTTTTTGAAGATTGAGTGGATTTTGTTGAATTTAGGCGTATTTTTATATATTATTATATCGTTTTTAGGATGTTGCCGGTGACGGGGACCAGATTGCGGCACAGTTTTGGAAATGTCTCGACCAGACCTACCGATGGGGCGAATAAAAATTTTTAGTCGGTCGGTCCCCTTTTTTGAAGATTGAGTAGGTTTGCTCGGAAACGGTGAGAAATTTGTTCCCCTTTTTGGCCCGTCCCGTTCATTTTTTTTTTTTTTAAATGACGGAGGGACGGGCATATAGTATGATGCCTGCTGTGCGTCCGTCCGTCCGTTCGTCCGTTCGTCCGTCCGAGGACTTCCCGTGGTCCGATCTTGACCAAATTTGGTATGCAGCCTCCTTGGGTGACCCTTAGAACCGCCCGGTGGCAGCAAATCCGATCCGAGCCCCGGGGGCGCTGCTGCAGGTGCATCATGGTCTACATGGGGTCGAGGAGGATCTCGGCAACGGATGCAGCTAGAAGGGCATGTAGGGGTATTTTTGGAATCGGGGCGACGAGAAAAAACCAATGGTGCCAGTTTCGAGCGAATCGGAGAAGTTCGGACCCGGGTTCAAATCCCAGCGGGGTATTTTTGAACATTCTTTTTATTCGAGTTTTTGCATTGTTTCTGATGTCCTTGAGGGTGCTGATGACGAAAACTACATTTATTTTAACCCCAGACTCAGGTTTAGTTCCCGTCAGGGTCAAACATAGGCGAAATTCGTACGTTTCTTAATGTACGGGACGGGCCAAAGTTGCCGATGAATATCGCTACTTTTCCTGTTATTTGTAGATAAAGTAGGTTTTCTCGGAAACGGTGAGGAATTTTCAACTTTTGGGATTTTTCCCAATTTTCCCATAAAATTTGGAATCGAATGGAAAAAACCGCAAGTCTCTACGACCACTCCTTGACCCCAAACATTTCTATGAGTGAGTGAGTCAGTGAGTGAGTCAGTCAGTCGGATTGGGGCTTTATAGGTTCTTGATTTTTCTAAATTTTATTAACCAATGTGTGCAGAAAACGTACAAGACAATTCTGACACAGAAACTGTGCTGCTCACACCGAATCCTAGTCCAGAACCACGTGTTGAGTTTGAGAATTTAGATCCACACTCCTGGGAATGGGTCGTAAGAGACCGACGAAGGCGGCAATTGCTTGTTCGAAGGGAAATAGCTAAGCAACGACGCATTGCAAAAAGTAAAAAGACGTGTGCAAATTGGGATAGGCGAATGAAAACTATTCGCAAGATGAGATGACCTCGGATTTTTTTTTGTATTTCGAACAGCACACTCGAATGGTTCGAGCATCTATTCGCTAATTTTCCAGAGCAGTGTGGTGAGATTGTGGAAAAATTCCATGTGTGACTAGTAGTTAAGACTTGATCTTAAACTTTTTTTTTATTCAAACGCTTTGATTAAAAAATCATTTTAAGTTTTAAAAGATTTGAGAAATATCAATACTTTGGGATTTGGGGTTGTAATTTTAGAATAAGGGGTAAATGCAAATAGGGGACCTTTGAAATTAAATTAAAACGTATCAGGAAAATACCATTCCTGATTGTATGTCACCTCCTTGCCACACTGCAGTTGGTCTAAATAACAGGTTTCTTTTTGTGATAATTTTGTGGAATGTGGAATGTGGAATGTGGAACGGCCACAAATGGGTCTCTAAAGCATCCTGTACGACTCTCGCAAGACTTATGCATGTGAATCCATCCCCGAGAAACATGGAATTGTTTCATTTGAGGCTCTTGCTCTTAAACCGCCCTGGTATGCGGTCCTTTCAAGACATTCTCACTGTCGACGGAGAGTTTTACGATTCATTTGGCAAGGTGTGCAAAGTTTTAGGCATTAATGATACTTCTAAGGTAGATTACACATCGGCAATGTGTGAGGTTGCAAGTCATGGTGCCTCTCGCCAAGTCAGGGCATTTTTTGCAACGATACTAGCAACTTGCTTCGTTGAAAATGCAGAAGAACTCTGGAAAAAGCATCGTGAAGCAATGAGTGCTGACTTCCGAAGACGTGGTTGTGGAAGAAGAGAAGCACTCATTCGAGCGAGAAGAGAAATTTTGCATCTAGTCAGTCAAATGACGGGCGATGTATCTGACACAGTCATGGTCCCTGATGTTAACAGTCGATTTTCGAATCCTGTTAGAATGAACTTTGATCTCGATGTACCTATGGAAATTTTACTTAATGGTATAGAGATTTTTGAGGACGTTTTGGAGGGACCCCCAAATGACGACGAGTTTTTAGATGAACTTGAGACTGAATTCAATGACGAAAATCAACATGAGTCGAATCACCAAGTTGATGCTCTTTTTTCCCATGTAAACAGCTACACAGAAGAGCAGCGGTCAGTACATCATGAAGTTATGCAGGCGGTCCGTTCTAATCGAAATGATATACCACAGTTCTTCTCATTAGTGGCTCCTGGAGGTTGCGGAAAAACTTACGTTTATCTTGGACTTCTGATGGACTGCAAAACAAATCACATCCCTGTTGTCAGTTGTGCCATGACTGCTATTGCTGCAGGCTTGTTAGAAGACGCCGATACCTGTCATAAAACCTTCGGCATCCCCATCAGAGCAAAAACTGACTGTTCCCAAAGGTCTTTCATACAATGTGACTCTGCCGATGGCATCCGACTGAGGGATGCCAAGCTCATAGTCATTGATGAGGTGTCAATGATGGCCAAATGGCAGGTCGTTCTCATCGATTTTTTGCTAAGAGTGAGTCTTTGAAAATCTTTTTAAAATTTGGGTCCAATGTTTTGTCTCTTATGACATTTGATAACTTTTGTCTTTTCTCTTTGTTTACAGGATATTATGGACAATGATGTGGTCCCATTCGGTGGAAAGGTGGTTTTGTTAGGTGGTGACATGGGGCAAATTCTTCCTGTGTTAAGAAATGCCTCCTCTTTCGATCTAATTGAAAACTCCCTTCCATCTTGGTCACACTGGCAAGAAAGACGCGAACTTAAACTGACTCACAACATGCGAGCAGCTGAAGACCCAGTATACGCTGACTGGATCCTGAAAGTGCGAGATGGAAGTGAAAACGTCGCAGGGTCTGACTTCATCAGAATACCAGAAAGTATGCTCGTCATGGCAAATGACAAAGGTGATAATGAAGACCATAGATTGTGTGGCGTGCAAACACGGCTTGAGTTTAACCTTGCCAAAAAACTCGCCCAAGAGGTAAGTCTTATTTATAGACGTTAAGTTTTATGTAACTCATTATCCACTGAATCGTTACTAACATATTTTTTTTTCTCTTACAGATATATGGTGAAACGGTAAATCAACATTTGTCTGATGGGATAATAGTTGCACCAACAAATGATGTCTGTGATGATAACGTCTGTCAGCAAATGTTGTCAAGGGAAATTCCATCCAGAGATTATCTAGGCACAACTTCTATTATTCATCAGGACGTGGGGCAGCGTTCTGAAGAGAATCCTGCAGAATTCATTATGGCACCCGAAGAACTGAACATGATTAATGCTCCGAACCTTCCTCCACATCATTTGTCGTTAAGGGTTGGATCAATAGTAATGTTGCTCATCAACCTTAACAAGAGACTTGGCTTATGCAATGGCACCAGATTTGTCGTGACGAAGCTTTTCCCCAACACAATAGGGGTCAAACGGCTAAGGGCATTCAAAGGAAAAATGGATGAAATTTTTTTGCCTCGAATGATGATGCGTAGTGACGACATCCCTATTGCAGGCTCTGTGCAACGGTTTCAACTTCCCATCACTCTGGCTTTCTGCGTCACCATCAACAAGAGCCAGGGCCAGACTTTTGACCACGTTGGCATCTTCCTTAGAAAACCTGTCTTCAGTCATGGGCAGTTTTATGTGGCGGTCGGTAGAGCCAAGGCACAAAAAAATGTTCGGATTTGTATACTGAAAGGGTCATCTCAAGGTCCACAAAACCTCCGAGGAGGAAATGGGTCCTACAGTGATGTCAGGACGAAGAATATTGTTTTCAGGTCACTTCTTTGATAAGGCAAGTCGAGTGGTTAGAAAGAACGCAAAATTTAAAACTAACAGGAAAAGTAGCGATATTCATCGGCAACTTTGGCCCGTCCCGTACATTAAGAAACGTACGAATTTCGCCTATGTTTGACCCTGACGGGAATTAAACCTGAGTCTGGGGTTAAAATAAATGTAGTTTTCGTCATCAGCACCCTCAAGGACATCAGAAACAATGCAAAAACTCGAATAAAAAGAATGTTCAAAAATACCCCGCTGGGATTTGAACCCGGGTCCGAACTTCTCCGATTCGCTCGAAACTGGCACCATTGGTTTTTTCTCGTCGCCCCGATTCCAAAAATACCCCTACATGCCCTTCTAGCTGCATCCGTTGCCGAGATCCTCCTCGACCCCATGTAGACCATGATGCACCTGCAGCAGCGCCCCCGGGGCTCGGATCGGATTTGCTGCCACCGGGCGGTTCTAAGGGTCACCCAAGGAGGCTGCATACCAAATTTGGTCAAGATCGGACCACGGGAAGTCCTCGGACGGACGAACGGACGAACGGACGGACGGACGCACAGCAGGCATCATACTATATGCCCGTCCCTCCGTCATTTTTAAAAAAAAAAAAATGAACGGGACGGGCCAAAAAGTTAAAGATCGAAATAAAAAGTTGGTCTACTTGGACCATTCGAGCATCTCATCACCTGCTTCGCGGGGCAGGGTGGTGAAATTTTGAGATTTATCTCATTTTGTGGTTGGCGCTTTATTCTAGGCTAATACTTGTATTTCCAATTGTTTTAAGTAAATAAGAATTTGTTTGGATTATATACTAATAAAGCATTTTTAAAAAATCGGACATAAAAGTTAAAAGAATTCAAAAAGTTTTCGCATACTTAGGAAAATTGAAGTACTTTTAGTTGCTTCTCGTAGTAAAGCCGGGATGGGCTCACATGATATACGCACACTTTGCCGAAACGTATTTCTCACGTTATTCTGGCTTTTCGATTAAGCGTGCATAATTATCACCGAAATAGCGCAATAAAATTAAAATAAGCTATTTTATTTTTCGGTAGAGCGTGCGTAACTCTGTTTAAATAAGATCGTAAGTAAGCACGATTGCCCGAAATAGATGCGAGAATGATTGATTTACGCGCGTTATTTCAATTATATGGAATCAATAAGTTTCGTCATCCCGTTCCGAAACGGGCCATGTTTTGTGATTTATGGACGCTTAGCCGATAATTGATAAACTATTTCGATGAAGAGTGCAACACATCCATCACCTAATTGAAAATTCAAAAATTAAAAATTTAATTAATTTAATATTTAAACAAATAAATCACGTTTTTAAAAAGAATGTTTACTTTTTCATAGCACGCTGTGTATTGTGGTCTCGTATGAGAAGTTGACTCTCCACCATATCTAACACTCAAGGGGTTGCCCTACCCTACCCTCCCTCCCTAACTCTACAGAAAGCGAAATTTCTCATCACGCCCCTTGTCCCTGCAAACAAGCCTTGCCGCGGGTACACTCTTTAAGTCGAAAAGTGAAATTGAGTTGTGAATTGTAAAGGTCGCAGCCTCAGGACGCCGAGTATAGTTGGTTCAGTCAAAGTGGGCGGGACTAGAATCAAAACGCCCGGGTGGAAGGATCTTAAGTTAAACTGTAGTTTCAACTACAGTACCAAAACTGCAGTTCCCGAACTAAAGTTAGTTTTAAAAAGAAACTGAAGACTAAATACAATTCCACTTTGCAGTTGAAATTGTAGTTTTCTGTCAGTTCACAATGTAGTTTTAGTGCTGATTTGAAGTTCAGTTGGAGGTTCAGTTTAAGTTTCAGTTACAATTTACTTAATATCCATTTCTGGAAGTAAAGCGACTGCTGAAAATAAATATTCAAAAACTGTCTCTCATCTAGAATGTTTCCGTACTTAGTATGTATTTTAAACATATTCTCTTATCGACATACTAACGTTGATAGTTATGTCTCAAAACTAGTACGTTTCCATACTTCTTATGCAATCTTCTAGTTGTATCAAGTAAAAGTTACATACCACTAGGGGAACTCAGAATTACAGTGGCTGCTTCATTGCTTTTAAAGCAGTTGAGGTTTACGATGAATTTTTTGTCGTCTCCCTTTAAAAAAAGTATCAGGTTAAAACCAAACGTTTAAGGTTTATACCTAATACAGTTGGCTTTACTTTAAATGGTATGGTTGTTCGCTGTTTAAAAATTTATGCAAGTTTCATCTTTTTTAAAGTTAGCCTCCCTAAAGAGACAAAGTAACCCAAAGTCTGCGACAAGTTTACGTAAACTGACTTGTCGCAAAGGTCCAAAATATTTTGCGCTTACATTTTTTATACTGACATTAAACATTAAAATTGGTCATAAAATGCAAGTTTGTCATGAAGAGGACTACAACTTTACATAGGATTACTCTAAAATTGCTTGTAGTTTAAAAGATGTAGAAAAATTCTTAGTTTTGAATTTTTTTTATTTAAATCTAAATCAAAGTAAATCTGTTAAGTCCTTCATATATCCTTTTAAAAATAAACATAATATTACATGCTAGTAGTATTAAATAACACTTTCGTGGAGTGCAGTTGGAGCAAAACATATTGACTACCGCAAAAATGGACACTTAGTGCATCATCCGCTAGGTGGCGCTAGTGTCGCATCATTTACGTCTTCGAGTTAAAAGTGTTCTTGCAGCCGATCAGAGGAATATTTTTGGATCAAACTCTGTGCAGGGCAAATATTTGAGATGCTATGACTCTACCACAAAAGGATTGACCTCGATAGGTGGAATATTAGGGAAATAACATTGAGTACAACTTTCCTCTCGCGTACGGCTACGGGTCGTCGTTTGGTTAGGGTCCGATCGCTGTGCCCCCAAGTGCATCAGTCCTCGTTGCGTAGTACTGTATATTTTATACGAGTGATCATCTCCGAAAGGACGTGACTCCACTCACTAACACCTAAGGTTGAAAACACCTAAGGTGGCAACTTGATTACAGTGCTGAGGCTCGATTTTGAATTTTCACTCTCTTTTCGGAAACTGAACCCTCACTACTTTCTTTCTAGTTATTTCAAATGGCTTTTAAGTTCACTGTTAAAAAAAATTTCTGAATTTTCAGACTAATTTGAGTGAAGTACTTTTACATAAACTCGTTATTAATTTTCAGACTCGTCTTGGTCTGAAAATGAAGTCTTAAAATTCAGACATGGCCAAGTCTTAAAATTCCCACTGCTTTGTAGCTGAAAATTCATACTTTTTGTCCAAAATTTTAGAACATACTGTGTGAATTCATCATGCAGCAATCGTGCGGAAAGGGCAAAAGGCAGCCTATTGTGGTGGTCTAGACGCTTGTTAGGGCGGACGTACTGGACGGATAACGATTTTTCTCCTGTGAGAGAAAGAGCAAACTTGAAGGCGCGCCGGAATTCCGCGCACGATGGACACCATCGCTACTCCAAAAATGTCAGACGAGATGGTCCGCAGTAAGACTGAGGCACTCGTCGTTCGAGGGTGAGAACTCATATAGAATCTCTCATGTGTGCCACAACATCACGGAGGATCATGCGGGCACCCAACCTAATGACCGAACGCAGACGCCAGCGAGAGCCAACATTGAAATGCGGTTTTATGGACTTCAGAGTAACATTTTGTTTCAAACTTATTGCTAAAGGCTAGAGCTGATAATTACTAAAGCAACAGATGATGCTGTTTGCAAAAATTATTTACTTTAATGGCATTAATCGGAAATACAAAGTGGCGATCTGCCGCGGCGCTCCAGGCGCCACCTAGCGGCAGGTCCCTGAAACGTAACTCCAGGCGGCTGCAAGCAAGTGGACCAAACCATGTGAGAAGTGATTGGTCCACAGTTTGCATTCAACAAGCTCCCTCAACATAACAACTGCCAATATCATAATGATTTGATGCGCGACGTTTGATTTTGTATATCTGGTTTTGTATTAGTCAGCCTAATCTTAATTTTATGACTTCCCTCATTATGAAATTTCAGACTGAGTACAAATATTCAGACCAAGCACGGTCTCAGACTGCCCTGTCTGACATCTCAAACAAAAGTCATGAAATTTCATAAAAAGGTCTTAATTGGAGTTTCATAACGTCAAGTCTGAAAAAAGTTGTCTGAATTTTCAGAATTTTTTTAACAGTGTTGTTCGAAACTAAGGTTGAACTGCAGTTTGACTGCAGTTTAACTAGCACGAGAATGAGGGAGAAACTATAGTTGTTCCAAATAACTGGTAGTTTTTGCATAGTTAAACTGCAGTTTTACTGCAGTTGACTACAGTTTAACTACAATTTTGTTTCTCTTAGAAGTTACTTTTAACTTCTTCATTTTTTAAATTTTTTTCACTTAAAACAATACATTTTACAACAGAAAAACTCCTGTTTTGTCTTATAGTTTTAACTGCAGATCCTTCCACCCGGGCGACATCGCTTCGAAGTAAGCCTCGTGTGAGGCGAGCACAGCGGAGCAAGCAAACGGCGGTTTACCTTAGTAGGGGCGCAGACGGATCGGGTATGCTCCGAGGGGAGGGCAGTGCCCATGCGTTTCACCCATACCTGCCACTTGTACATTGCTCCCCAAAGATACACAGGAGAGGAGATGGGCTACTGAACAATGTCGAGACTGCAATAATAAAGTCATGTGGGCGCACCGCACGCACGCACGCATGCTGCTGCACCAGGACACAACACCTCACCGCCAACAGGTGCTGGGGGACGGCCAAGCCGTCTTGCCGAAGTGTGCGTTGGCGCCCTTCTCTAGCACGGCCGGCACGGCCACGTCAGTGCGCCGCCGGCCGCGCAAGCAAAGGGTGACTTGGGCAGCAGGGCCGCACCACGCCGGCAGCGGCCTCGGCCATCTGGGATCGTCCGCGATTACCGCCACCTGTCTGCGGCCTCGCCCACGGCAGCGCAGTCCGGGTACCACTACTACCGCCGTGCGTCCGGGGAGCGTGTCAATGGTGCCGACGACGCCATCGCCTCTGAAGTGCGGTCTGGGCCAAGTCGGGGACCATGGGGAAGTCAGCACATCCACGGAGAGCGCCGCGCATCGCTGCACGGCGACGCCATGGCTCCCTGCAGCGGGGACCACGACGGCGTCCCACCTAGAGAACGGCTTTGGTCGGATCGTCGAGCATCGTGCAGCGAGGACCGCAACGACGCTGGTCCTCCGGGCGCACAGCTCCACGCCGCGCACGCGGAACGACAGCGAGCACAACCCCCGGACGTGTTCGTTTTGACGTGTCCGGCTGTGTGCAGCTGTGTCACTACCAACCTTCACCGCCCCGTCAAGGAGAGCGCGGTTCCCGCCTAGAGTACGCGTCAACGCGCCGTAGTCCGCGAGCGAGTGCCCAAGCGCCGCAGCACAGTGCCGGGGACCCGTGCCGACGCCGAGGCCTCGGCAAGGTGCACAACGACACCGCCGCGGCCGCCAGGCGCACCGTGACCTTGGAAACTTGCCGTGAATGCGCGGTACACCCGATACGATGGACCGTATGGAGAAAGCCGATTTTATCTCGGTGGTCCAAGTGACACAAAATCTGTTTTGGATGCCTGATACGATGGGCCGTTTCAGCCAAAGAAAAAAGTCGAGGCATGGTTGCCAAGAGGATGGTAGAGCGCGCACCAGACGACGCCGCCGCCGACAGCCACACCGTGGCCTCGGCGACGACGCCTTGATGTGCCGCGTCCCGGACGCCTGCAAGGATATCGGTAAGGCATGAAGCCAAAGCTGGGGTGACAGAGGATTCCGACGGCCACCACCTCAGAGCAACAAAATCTCGGAGGCAAGGGCACAGTCGGGACCCAGTGCGGCCAAAGCGAATCTACGTGGAGTGTCCTGGCTATCCGGCCTCGGAGTCCACGACGGCGACCCTCCCGCCGCCGGGCCGCGGGGTGCCCCTCGAGAGGTGCCTAGTCACTGGCGTGCGGGGGGGGGGGGGGGGGGGGGGGGGGGGGGGGGGGGGGGTCTTTGGCCACTAGACAGCCGCCTGGAAGGTAGGCAAATTGCGTCATTTTTTCCCTGTAAGTAGGCAAAAAGCGTGGCCTGACCCCCCTTTCTAAATTTCTGCGCACGCCACTGTGCCTATGCGTGTCGCATCGGTTCTCCGACACCGAGGTGCACGACACGGCCTTGGCGTGGCGAGCTGCGTGGATGCCTAAAGCGAGGACCACGTCGAGACCCTCGAGCTTTGCGACTTTACCACGTGCGCGTCCTCGGGCTGACGGCAAGCCGCGCTGCCTTACTGCCGGACTTCCCCCGGCGCGGTCATCTTTCTTGGGTTTCTCGGCTGTCGCACTCCGTCGCACTGGATTTCCGTCACACTTTTGCCAAGTCCCTTTGCCTCGGCGTAAAAGCTATGCCATGGGGTACCCATGCCATGCCATTCGCTGCCAACTGCCGGCCGTCGGCCACCACCCGCCGACTCTCCCCGAGAAGGGCGGCGCCGTTTGCACGGTCGGGAACTACCTCCAAGTTTGGACGTGAATTCTTTGGAGGCAATGAAGCGACTAAAAAAGTAGGTGTTTTTTCCTAACGTTTTGCTGCTTCTGAAACTGTAGGCGGTGCCACTGCGCTCTGTCCTACTACACCCGCACCAGCCCCCTCAGCCCCCGCAAGGTGGACGGTTTCACAGTTGATAGTCTATGCCAAATTGTAGAATTGAAGTGGCTCACCTTTAGCGAGGCTACGGTGGCCTCTACGAGAGATTACGCGCACCGTGTAGCGGTGTAGTAAACTTCTCATACACCCCACACGGTGGTATGCGAAAATGAGCATCCCGCAGAGATACTTCAGGTGGGTGTGCCTAGAGAGCCACTCCAAGCACTCTAGGTGTGCTCCTGGATAAAATAGCACGCTTTCCAAAATAAAATATTTAATAAAATACAATATTTTAAAATACATTTTTTTAAATTCTCTATTTTATTTATTAAATGATTTAATTTCGGTCAATCAAGCAGGATAGTCCCTGGCTTTGTACATGTCTGACGCAATGAACATAAAGTAACATTTTTCATTTAAAATTAAACACTGATATTAACTTGGTAGTTTTGCACGTCTCATCGACATGTAATTGGAATTTAAAAAAAAACTCTAAGTACGAAAGTGTGAAGCAGGTTCATTTTCGGTCAAACGAGCGTGAATTTCATCTAGCTCCGAGCCTATTGTGCACAGTTCATCGAAATATTTCGGTCAAGCGTGTTAAATCAGCTGAAAATACGTCTATTTAGGCACATTTGGTAGAAAAATGAGGAATTAGTAATTGTGGGGTAATTTCGGCCAAGTGTGCGTATATCATGTGAGCCATGCCCGTAAAGCCATCACTTCACTACACTGCTGTTTGGTTTCATAAATGAGATATAAATAATACAATATTGAGCGTTGTTATATCACAGAAAGAAAGTCTCAATGTGATACGTGCAGTTTATTTATTTTTTTTAAACAAAATATCATTTTGTTTTATTTTGGAAATGATGATTCTTATGGGGGACGGTATTTTGGCACGGCTTCTCAAACGCCACGAAAGCGGCTATCACCCTTTGAGTCGTGAGCTTTGTGTGAGCGGTCAGCACGTTGATGAGTTAAAGGTCCGGTTCGTTCAAGTTGGCCCTGGCGTCCGGCGCGTTTCGCGGCGCCAAGGTTGCAATGTTGATCGGTGTCAATGACGTTCTTAAGGCTAGGGATATTTCTCAAACCTGGCAAAATTATGTGTCAATCGTCCGGTCGCTTATTCGCGCTGGCGTCAATGCCGTGTATGTGATCCCCCTCTTACCATCTAGAAATCCAATTTATTTACGACACCAAGACTCTGTAAAAAAAATTAATTTTTGGATTGAATCGCTCAAACAAAAACGTGGCGTGACAATTGTGTCCTTTGATTCGATATTTCTACGTCCTGATGGTACTGTCAATTCTCGCTTGTTCTGTCCGCGGATCGGCAGGAGGCCGGACCTATTGCACCCGTCACCCTCTGCATTGGATTCCATGCATGGTGTTTTAAAATCTGTTGGCCGGGGCGTCTGAGGTCGCCCATCGGCTTTGTCCATGGCGTGTCCTACTCCGGTCCGACGACTAGTTCCACCTCCCGCTGTTCGCACGGAGAAGCTAACTTAAGAGTTGACGCGAGTAAAAAAAAAACATGTTTTCTTGCTTTAAAGAAATAAGAACATTGTTTGTACAGACTTTGTGAAGTTATGATGAGCTTTTTGTCACTTGTATCTCAAAATTGTAACGAAAAATATGTTCAGATGGTTCGAGGTTCCATCGAAAAATTCTTCCGAGCCGTTCGGCAAAGAACTACAATAAGTTCATTTCTTTTCTTGTATAAGAATATCAACTGCTGGCCTTTGAGTAATTTTTAATAAATATTTGTAAAAAAAAGTGAAAATTCGCCTTTCTGTTCGTCGTTTTTGTTTATTATTCTGTGGAAGAAAATATTTCAGTTTTTCTTTTGTTTTTCTTTATCTGTTGCTTATAAATTAAGAAATATTAATTGAAATTCTGTGACCTTTGTAAGGCAGGTTTGTCATAACATTCGGCGAAAATTTTTCCAAATGCACGTTGCGCAAAGGGTGCGTGTGTAATTTAGAAATGTTCGTGGGTCGTACTGTTTAAGACTTCTTAGCAGAAGTCGAACCCTCTGTTGATAATCCACAAAGGAGAAATATAAACCTCAGAAGGAATTTTCTTTTTCTTCTTTTTGGAGAAATTCTGTTGGGTTTCCTTTTCATCGTTTTGAGTGTACTTGTAGAATGAAATGGAAATGCTTTTAAGTACGATAAGTTAAACTTTTCAAATGTGTTAAATTCGTTGTTTTGTGAAACCTTTTCACTTGTTTGCAACTTGGTAACTAGGGACATGAAATAACCGTTGTGTGACCAGCTTGAAAAAGTTTATATATGAATTAATAATAAACGCTTGCGTTTACTGGAAAACCAAAGATCTTTTTGGGTAAAATTCAAGGGGATTGACACGACCTGAACCTCATGTCGTCAGAACTTGATGAAAGTTGGCTCAAATGTTACCCCTATAGGGGTAAGTAAGCCCACAAAATTTGAACCCTCTAGCTCAACTAACATGGGCGCAGTGAGCAATCTAATTTTCGCCTGAAATTCATTTTCACCTTTTTCAGCAAAATGCACATTTTTGGAAAAGTCGTCGCGCTGGCCGCCCCGACGGCCTTTCCTCCGTCTAATCGACGTTCCTAGACTCAAAATTGTCTGGGGAATCCGAATCTGGCGTCGGTTTTCCGCTAGCGTTCCGATAAAATTCCGAAAATGGCACTTTTTTACGGAAATTTAGTTATTTCAGGGGTTTACGCGACAGGCCGTATCCACTAGCCCCCAATCCAAACATGCCCGTTTCAACTTTTTTTCAGTTAGGGGACACCATAAGCTTAATTTTAAGTTGGGCCCCGATATTGTGTATGGGTCTCGTTTAGGAGCTAGCCCTATGCCCAACTTTTGACTTTTTCCCTAAAATTTGTTTTTCTGTGAAACCTTTAAAAAGGCATGCCATCCTCAAAAATCGTCCTAGGCGGCCAATAAAGTAGTCTAACGGACGCAGAATTTCCCGAGGATCACGATGCTGCACGTGCATTTGAGTTTTGGGGCCTCAAACACAGTCAAAACTCCAAAAAACAACAAATTTATGTCAAATGCCACAAAATGTTGAACGGCAATTTCGACCCTTTTCCCCGTCGCAAGGCCGCTTTGCCGTTGCCTAATCGGACTCCTTGGAGTTTCCACTTTGAGAATAAGCAGGAAAGAGTCAGCAGCCCAGCGGCGGCTAACGTGTGGCCGCCGCCACACTGGAAACTGCGGACTTCCCCGTATAAGGACGAGGCACCGCGCCGCCCAGGTAGGCAACCAGTTTGACGCACCCCTCGGCCACGGGCGGTGGAGGTCGTACGCGCCGCCCGGGTAGGCAACCAGTCTGACGCGCTAGGCCCGAGATTAAGTGGGGGTGGGGTGGGGGTGGAGGGTGAGACAACCGTGGACTGTTAGTGTTGTTAGTGTGTTGTTGTTGTTGGTGGTGGTGTATTGTGTTTTTGTGGCTGCTGCTTTGTTGTTGATCGCTTTTCGGCTTGAGGCCATAAGAAAGGAACTCTCTCTGTGTGCGTTCGGGCTCGCCTGTTAATCCCGTAAGGTTTTATCTACATATCGGTTCAGGATGCGGAAGCCGGTAGGGGGTATGTTGTTCCACCTTGATAAATGTACTAGTTCTTTTAACCTCAACTGAAGTTAAATCTTCATATGTTTCTTTTCAGGCGAGCCCGAACGCACACAGAGAGAGCTCCTTTCTTATGGCCTCAAGCCGAAAAGTGATAACCTACATAGCAGCAGCCACAAAAACACAATACACCACCACCAACAACAACAACACACTAACAACACTAACAGTCGACGGTTGTCTCACACCCCCCGCTACCGTCCCTTCCCCTCCCCCTCCCCACCCCCACTTAATCTCGGGCCTAGCGCGTCAGACTGGTTGCCTACCCGGGCGGCGCGTGCGACCTCCACCGCCTGTGGCCGAGGGGTGCGTCAAACTGGTTGCCTACCTGGGTGGCGCGGTGCCTCGTCCTTACGGGGAAGTCCGCAGTTTCCAGTGTGGCGGCGGCCACACGTTGGCCGCCGCTGGGCTGCTGACTCTTTCCTGCTTATTCTCAAAGTGGAAACTCCAAGGAGTCCGATTAGGCAACGGCAAAGCGGCCTTGCGACGGGGAAAAGGGTCGAAATTGCCGTTCAACATTTTGTGGCATTTGACATAAATTTGTTGTTTTTTGGAGTTTTGACTGTGTTTGAGGCCCCAAAACTCAAATGCACGTGCAGCATCGTGATCCTCGGGAAATTCTGCGTCCGTTAGACTACTTTATTGGCCGCCTAGGACGATTTTTGAGGATGGCATGCCTTTTTAAAGGTTTCACAGAAAAACAAATTTTAGGGAAAAAGTCAAAAGTTGGGCATAGGGCTAGCTCCTAAACGAGACCCATACACAATATCGGGGCCCAACTTAAAATTAAGCTTATGGTGTCCCCTAACTGAAAAAAAGTTGAAACGGGCATGTTTGGATTGGGGGCTAGTGGATACGGCCTGTCGCGTAAACCCCTGAAATAACTAAATTTCCGTAAAAAAGTGCCATTTTCGGAATTTTATCGGAACGCTAGCGGAAAACCGACGCCAGATTCGGATTCCCCAGACAATTTTGAGTCTAGGAACGTCGATCAGGCGGAAGAAAGGCCGTCGGGGCGGCCAGCGCGACGATTTTTACAAAAATGTGCATTTTGCTGAAAAAGGTGAAAATGAATTTCAGGCGAAAATTAGATTGCTCACTGCGCCCATGTTAGTTGAGCTAGAGGGTTCAAATTTTGTGGGCTTACTTACCCCTATAGGGGTAACATTTGAGCCAACTTTCATCAAGTTCTGACGACATGAGGTTCAGGTCGTGTCAATCCCCTTGAATTTCACCCTTTTGTGTTCATTCATCCTTACTTGAAGTAAAAGCACAAAATTTAATTATGCACATTGAAAACATTTTAATAAATACCAACATCTGAAGGAGCTCTTGAAGGACAAGGAGCTCTTGAAGTGAGCTGTAAAATTTTTTCCGAAAAAGGAGTCGTTTAGCCGTCTGTAACATGCTTCTCCCTGCGGCGTTTTGTAAGGCTATTCCTTTGGAGGTGTCATGCGGCGGTCCGTATGACTCTTCCCCCCGGAGGAGTCGTACGGCGGTCTGTTAGACTCAACCCCCCGGGATGGGTCGTGCGGCGGTCTGTTAGACTCAACCCCCCGGGATGGGTCGTGCGGCGGTCTGTTAGACTCAACCCCCCGGGATGGGTCGTGCGGCGGTCTGTTAGACTCAACCCCCCCGGAGGGGTTTTGCGGACTAAAGCGTAGGCATATGCATGGGATGTTCTCGTTGAACAACAACAACGAGAGTTTGGGGCTTAAAGACGAGCCGATAATCGGCCCTGTGATCCAAACCATAAACTATATAGACTGGCCTTCTGCGGGATGTCCATTGATGCATCCGCAGGCAGCCTCCGAGAAATCACAAGTTTTTGTATTCCGGGGGAAGTATGGTTGCAAAGCTGAAACTTAAAGAAATTGACGGAAGGGCACCACCAGGAGTGGAGCCTGCGGCTTAATTTGACTCAACACGGGAAATCTTACCAGGCCCAGACACTGGAAGGATTGACAGATTGAAAGCTCTTTCTTGATTCAGTGGGTGGTGGTGCATGGCCGTTCTTAGTTGGTGGAGTGATTTGTCTGCTTAATTGCGATAACGAACGAGACTCTAACCTGCTAAATAGACGTACCCGGCTTCCTTGGAAGCCGGCGGTACTAAATCTTCTTAGAGGGACAGGCGGCTTTTAGCCGCACGAGATTGAGCAATAACAGGTCTGTGATGCCCTTAGATGTTCTGGGCCGCACGCGCGCTACAATGGAGGTGCCAGCGTGTCCTCCCTGGCCGAGAGGCCCGGGTAACCCGCTGAAACACCTTCGTGCTTGGGATTGTGGCTTGAAATTGTACCACATGAACGAGGAATTCCCAGTAAAGGCGTGTCATCAGCACGCCTTGATTACGTCCCTGCCCTTTGTACCCTGGGGTACATTTTTACTTTCTCTTTTTGTCACAAATAGTACTGCTTCCCTGGTATGATGTGGCAAGCCGTCAAAATCTGAATATTTTTCAGAGCAAATTGTCGAGTTGCAATATTTTGAGAGGAAACAGGAATCTGCAAGAAAATAGAGATAAAACCAAAAATTAGTAACAAATTAAGGACTACTAAATACAAGGAACTTAGTAAGAAAACTCAAAAAATTACCAGCTGCCGGCTCTCCAAAATGTGTCACATCTTCCTGAGGGTGTACCACACTTGGTGCAGTTGACAGCAGCTCGTTTAAGTCAGGATCTTCACCATGCTGTTGTGAGGCAGTTGTTGCAGGTGGCTGGCTAATTTTGTCTCCTTGAGTTGTAACTGCATCTCCTTGAATTGAGACTCCATCTCCATGAGTTGAAACTGCGTCTCCCTGAATGGAACCTCTGTCTGCTTGAATTTAAACTCCGTCTCCTTGAATGAAACCTCCGTCTCCTGGAAAGAAAGCGCCTAAACTATAACATTGTGTCAGATCAAAGGTGAAGCATAAGCTGCTGTTCCCATGGTTGAGCATTTACCTGATGCTTCATTAAGTAATGGTTTCACTGAGGCATCAATCTTCAACCGTTTCAAACAATTTGTGCACACCCATTTGTTTAGACGTTGGGGAAGACCATCTTCTTTTGATATACAAACAACAAATCTCAATGTCTTTTTCTTGTGGCCATAAGGTGCAAAGCGTGATCTATCTGCAATATATTTTAAATTATAATGCAGTCAAATAAGCACATCGTCGTATTAATTTTCTGTACGTACCGGTCTTATCAGCTGACACTTTCAAACTCTTTATGCAGTTGTTGCATAGCCATTGGCCGTCAAGATCTCTAGGTAAACCAAACAATGGAGTAACAAGTTTCAATTGAGAAACGATCGGTTTTTTGTGCGTACCCAGCGGATTGCAGCACATTCGTTCTTCGGCAGTGTCTATAAGAATAAAGTTACAGTTTATTAAGGGGGGACATCACTCAAAAAAGATCAAAAATTGCAATTTTTTTTTATTTGTTAATATTGTGGATCATTCTTTTCTGCGTCGAATGGCGAAAACCGCATTCCGAAATTCAAAAAATTGCAGTTTTAGGAGGTTGTGGGCCGCAGACATGCATATGGGAAAAGCCCAGTTTCCCCAACTTTGATCGCGTTTTTCTCGGAACATGAAATTGCAAACGGTTGCAGGCCTCTAGGGCGCAGTTTTTGAGCTATAGCGGGGAGATTTAGCATGGAAGCTCCTACGACATGCCGCTATGGTGGGTAGCAAAATAATTTGCATTGGTCAATTTTTATTATTTTTTAACGTTCAAAATTGAACAATTTTGACCCCAAAAAATTGAACAATTTTTTTTGGCATGAAACAAATACAACTTAAAATTATTTTTTAAATGTGATTGAGGTACCCACCATAGCCAGACATCTCAGGAAGGCTGTCACCAAATAACGTTGTTCTAGGTCAAACCGTTTGGCGTCCAGCGCTGCAACCGTGCGAAATGGTCTAACCTAACACTCAAAAATGCGTTTTCAACGAAAGCGCTGTACTGCCCTGGCGGATTGACTTAGTGTTGTTTTATACTTTGTCTGTTAAAATATGAACAATTTTTCTCTTTCCGTTTGGTTTTTGTGGCGTTTTTACAAAAGCACTGTTTTTGGAGTGATGTCCCCCCTTAAAAGTAACTCACAACTCATTGAGGTTATGTTATCGTGGGGTGCTTCTGCAAACCCACCCTACTGTACCTGCGAGACTGCCACTTAGCTGGTCCATAGTAACCGAACTATATACTAAACATACTATGTAATTAACATAGTTTTAAGCAGAAAAGTTATGACGCACACTGGAAAGGCAACAGAAAGATACGTCCAGTACTCTAGCCTTCAATCAAAAGCCAACAAACAACAGGTAGACTGAAGAAAAGAACAAACAAGTGGCCGCGAAGTACCAACGCCCCTCAACAGATGGCGCTGGCGACTATCCCGCCAAATGCACAATAAGTTGCCTACCTTGCAGGCGTTTCAGCCGGCACACCGTGAGCCGATCCTTGGCACCCCTACAAGACGGTCCCGAAGTGGATGCGAGAGGACCCTTCTCCTTGAAATTGGCCTCGGGGTCTTAGTCTGACACATAAACACCCACAGCTACGAGGAGGGACACGTTGTTCGACTAAATTGAGCGTTTTTGAGTGTTTTTCGCAATTGTAATTTTTCCGAGTGCTGTAGCGCCTAAACCATACCCATACCCTCAGTATATCGAGCCGCTTGTTTTTAGGTAGTCATCTGAGGAATTATTTACCGTCAAGAACGGGTCCAGTTTGGATTCCGGGATAGAAAAAAAATTGAAGGTTGTAAAACACTAAAAAAAGTTATTTTTTGACTTAGAGTGCATTTTTATCAAGGATGGACTGCTCTGGCCGACTAAAGAAAAAAAGCTCAAAACTTTGATTGCTCACAGTTCCTATACCAATTGACCTAGAGGGCTGAATTTTTGTGGAGGTGTTTACCTATGGGTAGGTAACATTTGAGCCAAAAATGAGCGAAATCGTCAATGGTCAACTTCGACCACTGTCAATCGGCTCTGGAATGCCCCGTAAGTCATCGTGCTGATGTGTACTGGTCAGCGACTGAACGAAGAATGATGCTCCTGCGGTCGGGGCGCCTGGATTTATACCCAGCGCTAGCGCCGCCAGCGCGCCCTCACGGAAAAAACTGGAACTACTCAGTGAAAAAGGCGCCGGCACTCAGCGGGACTCGAACCCGTGCCTCCGCGCTCGGAGCGCGGCAGAACTCTCTCTAACCGTCTGGGCTACAGCGCTGTGCTCCCATGGGGAGGGAACGGCACGCATCTTTACCTGGGAGCGCCGCGCGGTCGCGCGCAGCCGCGCGCAAGTCCGAGCGTGTTTCGGCCGGTTTGAATTTTACCCGCCTCCGCGCGAGTTCCGGCTGCACAGGAACCCTTCCCTGTCCTACGCCACGCCACGCCGCCGGTGACGAGCCGAGCGCCGAGCCGAGCCGAGCGCCGAGCCGAGCGCCGGGCCGAGCCGAGCGACTCCACGCTGCGCCACGCTGTGCTGGCGCGCCCCCACCCCCTGTCCACGACCTGCCTTAACACTCTTTCATTCATTATCCCTTCATGTTGGCACGTGTTTGATATCATTTCTCCGGCTGAAATATTTTTTCTGGAATTATTGGCAATACTCCCCCTGTCATGTCTTGTCCGTGGGAAAACTGCACTGCAAACCTAACTGTCTACTAAGTACACACTTACAAATGCGTGCTTGCAAGTACACACTTACAAACGCATGCTTGGCCAAGTACACACTTACAAATGCATGCTTGCAAGTACACACTTACAAACGCATGCTTGACGCATGGAGTTATACGGCGTCAAGCATGCGTTTGTACGTGTGTACTTGCAAGCATGCATTTGTAAGTGTGTACTTGGCTAAGCATGCGTTTGTAAGTGTGTACTTGCAAGCACGCATTTGTAAGTGTGTACTTAGTAGACAGTTAGGTTTGTAGTGTGTCTGAAAGAAGACAGTGGTCCAGAGCCCCCCCATCCCCCATCGCACCCTCCCCTAGGGTGGCCCAAAAAAAAACGAAGGTTTTTCGACTGTCCAATTCCGCTCAAAAATCGATTCTTGACTAAAAATAAACTAGGGGTACGCGCCGTTTTGAGTGGGCGCGTAGTGTGGCTGAGCGATGCGAATTTGTGCACTTCGGACTGCAGCTTGTGGGCTCATATTGAGTGAAATGTAGTTCTGGGGTATAAATAGGAGTGATTTTTGTTATCAGCACACAAAAAACTGTTGGGATCAACGTCAAACTCGATTCCAAAATTTTGGTCCAAAATCGGTCAAAATTCGGTAATGCGTGAGTCTGGGGAAAATTTGGAAGTCATTTCTGAGCTCAGCGCACCAAAAACTGCGGGAAACGATAAAAAACTTGATTTGAAAATTTTGGTCCAAAATGACCTAATTTGGGATGAAAATAAAAGTGTGGAGTCGAAATGGAGGTGATTTTCGTTATCAGCATACAAAAAACTGTTGGGATCAACATCAAACTCAATTCAAAAATTTTGGTCCAAATTTGGTCAAAATTGGGTAAAGCTTGAGTCTGGGAAAAATTTGGAAGTTATTTTTGAGTTCAGCTCATCAAACACTGCAGGAAACAATATAAAACTCGACCTGAAAATTTTGGTCCGAAATGACCTAATTTGAGATGAAAATATAAGTCTGGAGTAGAGATGGAAGTGGTTTTCATAATCAGCACTCCAAAAACTCCAAGAATGAATATGAGATTCGATTGAAAAATATTGATATCAAATTGATCAATAATGGGTAAAGAATGGGTCTGGGTTTGTCTTCATGGATCACCCTTTGTCGTCACCAATACCCTAATGCCACACCAATGCGATTCCTTCAGTCGAGTAACATTCCATTGCCAGCATTGAATCGCTTAATTAGCTACTCGTCTGCTTGACTCACTATTTGATACATCTTTTTCTTCAAACTAATGAATTCACAAATTTATTAGTTATATTTGAGAAGCCTTTTGTCATTCTTTCATTTAAAACCAGTGAATTGAACAATATAGACTGGAATATGTAATCATAGTTTTTATTAAGTGACTCAGTTTAGGGCAGGCTGATCTGAAGCACTCGACGGAGAACAAGTTTTGTCGAATTCAGTGAATCGTCTCATGAAGTTAAATGCAGAGGCCACTTGTTGCTCAATACGCCACCTTAATTTACCTTATTCATGCCTCGTAATATTTTATCTTTAGAGTAAAAGAATACAGTAAAATATTAACATTGGGCTTACATTCAGAAAGCCAGCTTTCAAATCATTACCAATACTTGGTTCCAGTTGTCGGACACAAGCTTTGGTGAAGTGAAAGGAATCGTCCCATTAAAAGCAATTAAGGGAAAGTGGGGTAATTCCGGACACGGGGCAATTCCGGACACTTCGATTTTCACTGGGTTTGAGTGAAGATAGCTCAAAAGCCCGCCTAACAGAGGAAGATAATCAGTTACAAATGATAATTCCAAATCGCCAAGGTAGGAGATCAAGCCGTTCGGCTGTGGTCGCCTCACGAAATTTGAGTACCACCAAAAATAGGCAAAAGCTGCATCTTTACCTCGCATTTCCATGTACTTATCGTACTTTAGCGTCAAGTTAAGTCCCATGACTAAAATTTTGTTACATTGTATGGTCTTTTGACTTTACTTTGACGTTTCGGGAGTGCTCGTATGGCACGCCGTTTTCTTACGATTGAACATTAAAGGTTTTCACTACCTGTGGGGTAAATCCGGACAAGTAGTGTTGTTTTCTCCAATTTCCCGCATAATGTTAAGGTACTGGCTTCAAAATTGTGGACATGCATCCCCACACTGCGAGAAAAGATCACGGTAAATCCTGTACTGATTACTCCAGACTTCACCGTACTCTTTTTAACAGGCAAAACCGTCGTTTTTTTTACAGGCAATACCGTACTTTTTTTACAGGCAACACCGTACTTGTTTTACAAGGAATCCCGTACTTTTTTACCCGCCAATCCCGTACTTTTAATATGTATCAAAAACTGCTATAATTTATTTCAGTCGGTTGACCCTCGTTTTTCAAGATTCTGATGTACATAACTGCTGAAGTCGGACTCCTGGACCCCCCTTCCGACCACTCGTTGGAAAGGTCTTGACGAGACCTATCGAAAGGTGCAATAAAATTTTTCAGTCGGTCGACCCCCTTTTTTCAAGATCCTGATGTAGACAATTCTTCGGAGCGGCCTTTGTTGGGACCAGATCTGGTAATTCCTACGGCATGCACTGTACGAAAGAACGGTAACTACTGTTAAAAAACTGCGGAATATTTTGTAAAACAAGTACGGAAAATACTGTAGACTGTACGGTGGATACTGGTTTTTGAAGTACGGTAAAGTTTGGCAAAAAAATTATCCAGAATTTGCCGTCATTTTTTCTCAGAGTGCACCGTTAAGCAGGATAAAGAACAGTCGAAAAATAGCATTGCAGCGATGTTAAGGGCTATACTCAAGGCGGTGTTGTCAATTTAGGGGTTTTAGTACAAAATATTCCTTATAATATGCTTTGAGTAATAATCAAACTCTTTAGTTCACAGCAAATGTCCGTGTGCGCCTTCTAAAAGCATGCCTCACATCAAAACAAGCGAAAGTAAGCTCAAGTAGTGTCAAATTTATAGGTCGTCCGGAATTGCCCCATAGGTCGTCCGGAATTACCCCAGCCTGGGGCAATTCCGGACACGTGCAGGGCTTTTGTTAGGCGCCTATATCTCCCTAACCGTTGATGAGATTTGGCTTTCATGTATATCAATTTGAAGGGAAAGGTCCATACTTTGTTCTCCTGTAATAAACATTTGACTCAAGAAGCATATTCAAGCTCAAAGAGCAAAAAGAAAAAAAAGCGTCCGGAATTACCCCACTCTCCCTTACCAAGTCACCCACCGCTCAAAATTTGAATCGTCTCATTGAACCCAATATCAGTTCAAAATCTGTTAGCACTAAATATATGGATTATTTATTGCACAAAATACATCTATTGATGGATTCTTTTAATCAATAGATGTAAGTACTAGAATTTATGTTAGCTTGCAGCATTGCAATAGAGTGTCATTTCCCCGAGACAAACCAAGACAATTAACATGTCTTCGAATTTCAACAAAAGTTATTCATGCATTTACCTGACTTTATTCACTATGAATTTTAAAAATTAGGATAGTATCAGAGAGAATAAAATCAGTAGATGCACACAAAGGCAAAGAAAACATTCTTACTATCCACAACTAAACTCAGTGCACTGACCTGTTCCCCTGTGACGGGGGAGGGGGAAGAGGGGAACGAAACACGTAAACCATTCTCACATTTAGTTTCCGTATTTTCCTCTGTTGACACCCCGGAATGGTTTCAATCATTCTAGAATGTTAAAAAACTATCTCAGTACCTATTTGAGAACCCCTTTGCTCTTTAGTTTGTTTATTTGCATAAGTGCCGTCCCGTCTTGCAGACGGCTTGCAAGCGCGGCAGCCGGTATGAGAAATTGGTCAGCCACACACTGCTACCAACCTAAACACGCTAATTACCTAGTTCAAAATGATGTTTTGAATATTTCAAACGATGATAATTGTTAATCTGAGATAAACTCCCCCTGTAGGATGTTTAGGAGACATCAGGTGTGAAATTTGGATACTATTCGTTCAGTAGTTGCTGAGAAACGTGAGTGATTACATACAGACAGACAGACAGACAGACAGACGCACGACCAGTCACTTTTCGGAGCGCCCAAACACGGCAAGGGCTTCGCTATCGCTCAGCCAATAACCCATCTTTTTTGCGTTTTGTCCTGAGACGATTTTGAATACCGGCTCAAAAGCAAAAATGGTTTCTAACCCGTTTTAAGCACCAAAATTATCCTAACAATTACAGTTTTTATCGGATTTTCAAAATCGATACGGCAAAATGTTCGGTTTTAGACGGCGAAGAAATTACATTTTCACCAATTTTTTGTCAGACTTCGTCTTCAGTATTCTGCTTGCGATTTTCGCTGAAAAAAACACATGTTGTTCACTATTTGGAGATAATTTTCTTGTTTCGGACGGCCGAGATGGGTCCCTATCCACTTCTTTATCTTACTCTATCCCAAAACAAACCGACCACGTGAAATATAGCCGTGCAAATCAATTTGCCTACCATCTAGGGGCAAGCATTTCGTTGTTTTCAGTATAAAGAAAAGTCTGTTGAGCTCTGAGGCCGCAATTTTCCTCCGATCCTCAAACCCGCGATGTCATTTTGTTCAGTTTTTTAAGACAAACAAAAAAGATTCTGGTCATTTTATGTCAGACTGCGTTTTAAGGTCCGTTTCTGCTTGTAACGTGCAAAAATCGCCCAAATTCGAATTTTTTCGTTATTTATTGAGGTAAGTGAAAACTCCGATCGTGGGAACGTGTGTGCGACGCCGCCGGACCGCATGGCGTGCTTTGCCTCTTGACGAGGGTCGCCTTGTCTGTCCTGTTAAACTCTCGTTTCGAATCAGCACATGTTTTTGGCCCGCCCTTCTATTCAAAAAATAGGGGGAGGGCCTATGCATTTGCCTTTGTGTCTGTGTGTTGTTGTTGTTGTTGGCGTCTGTGTACAAGGAAGGAGTTGAGCTAGAGTAACCAGATTTGGAGGGTACTTCAGGAGTACCGTCCCAACAAATAATCCGGTGCACAGTGGTCTGGGAGACCGATTTAGGCGGACATAATTCAATACTCCGGTAATACTGAAACAAAAATAATGAAACTGCTGCAGGTTAGGTTTTTCGGGTCGCTGAATCCGATTCTGTAAAAATTTGGAACCAGGGGCGGCTCAGTTTTACACAAAAGGGGGGTATTTTTTTGATTTTCAAGATTTGGCCTTCAAAAGAACAGCTTCTTGGTTTCGAGGGCCGCTTAGTCTAATTCTGTAACAAGTGTGCACCAGGGGTGGCTCAGTTTTCCAGAAATGGGGGTATTGTTTTTTGTATTTTTTGTTTTTCATGATATGGCCTTCGAAAATACAGCTCCTGGATTTTGAGGGCCGCTGAGTCTGATATTCTGCCAAATTTTGGACCAGGGGCGGCTCAGTTTTCCAGAAAAAGGAAAAAGGGAATTAAAACTCCAAAAATACCCCCTTTTTTTAAAAAAAACTGAGCCGCCTGTAATGTAAAATTTTTACAGAAACAGACTCAGCGGCACTCAAAGCCCAATTACTGTATTTTTTAAGGCCATATCTTGAAAAACAAGAAAAAATACCCCCTTTTCTGGAAAACTGAGCCGCCCCTGGTCCAAAATTTTTACAGAATCAGACTCAGCGGTCCGCAAAACACTTCCACTATACTTTTGAAGGCCATATCTTGAAAACAAAAATCCCCCCCTTTTGTGGAAAACTGCGCCGCCCCTGGTTCAAAATTTTTACAGAATCGGATTAAGCGACCCGTTAAACCTAATGTTCAGCAGTTTCATTATTTTTGTCTGAGTATTACCGGAGTATTGAATTATGTCCGCCTAAATCGGTCTGTGCGCCGAGCGCGCGCGTGCCGGCCGGTGTCGTATATTGTGCATTCCGTGGTTAAGTTGGACCGCGCAGAAATTAGAGTAGCAGATATTAGCAGATGGTTCTTTTTGCATCGTTTTCCTTAAAATATTGCTGACATTTTAGACCAGAAATGAAAATGAATGAAGCCGAATGAAACTTTCTCGAACTTAGAAAAGTTTGAATTTAACCGTTTGTCCAACACTTTCTTCGCGAGTCGATAGCGAAAAGAAAAATTGGTCTACTCTCAAAAGTGAGTAATCAAATTTATTCGCCAAAGAGCGCTCTTTCACGCTGTATCTTCAGAAATTAGCTGTGACCAAGACTTAATTTTGCAAAACTTAAATTGTGAACAACTTTTTTAAGTGAAAACTAGCGTTTGCGCATTCATTAAGTTTGAGTGCCCCGTGTGTGAGAAATAAGGTGACCCCTTGCTCCAAAAGTGTTGTTCTTAAGGGGGGACATCACTCCAAAATGATCAAAAATTGCAATTTTTTTTTATTTGTTAATATTGTGGATCATTCTTTTCTGCGTCGAATGGCGAAAACCGCATTCCGAAATTCAAAAAATTGCAGTTTTAGGAGGTTGTGGGCCGCAGACATGCATATGGGAAAAGCCCAGTTTCCCCAACTTTGATCGCGTTTTTCTCGGAACATGAAATTGCAAACGGTTGCAGGCCTCTAGGGCGCAGTTTTTGAGCTATAGCGGGGAGATTTAGCATGGAAGCTCCTACGACATGCCGCTATGGTGGGTAGCAAAATAATTTGCATTGGTCAATTTTTATTATTTTTTAACGTTCAAAATTGAACAATTTTTTTTGGCATGAAACAAATACAACTTAAAATTATTTTTTAAATGTGATTGAGGTACCCACCATAGCCAGACATCTCAGGAAGGCTGTCACCAAATAACGTTGTTCTAGGTCAAACCGTTTGGCGTCCAGCGCTGCAACCGTGCGAAATGGTCTAACCTAACACTCAAAAATGCGTTTTCAACGAAAGCGCTGTACTGCCCTGGCGGATTGACTTAGTGTTGTTTTATACTTTGTCTGTTAAAATATGAACAATTTTTCTCTTTCCGTTTGGTTTTTGTGGCGTTTTTACAAAAGCACTGTTTTTGGAGTGATGTCCCCCCTTAACTCTCCTAAACATTATACTAACGGTTAGTGCCGATATAATTAATATTTGACAGATTATAGAAATGCCCATTTTGTCCGCCTAAATCGGTCTCCCAGACCACTGTGCGGTGGTGCAAATCCCGTCCGGGTCGCACAAGGGCTGCTGCAGGTGCATCATGGTTTACATGAGCGGGAGGGGGATTTCCGCCATTATTGGTGCTAGCAGGGCACATAGGGGTATTTTTGGAATCGGGGCGACGAGACAAGATGAATGGACCTGGTCCCGACCCCATCGGCCGCTTTTACAAGTTGGCCAGATCAGGATCTTCAAAAAAGGGGGTCGACCGACTAAAAAAATTTATTGCAGATTTCGATTGGTCTCAGCAAGACCTTTTCAACGAGGGGTCGGAAAGGGGGTCCAGGAGCCCGACTTCGTCTATTAGTCACATCAGGATCTTGAAAAAAAGGGGTCGACAGACTGAAAATTTTTACTTAAGGTTTGGAAAGGTCTTGGCAAGACCTCTTCAACGAGGGGTCGGAAGGGGGTCCAGGAGCCCGCCTTCATGAGTTATGGGAAAAAGTGCGACGGACTCGTTTTGCGCTCCTGCTGTGCCTCTATTGCAAGGAGTTGCAGTAGCATGGCATATATGGGTATTTTCGGAATGAGGGCGAAGAGACAAATGAAACGGGCATATTCTAAGGACAGTTGGAGTAAAAAGTGTAAGGACTATTGCATATTGTGAATAGAAGGGCGGGCCTAAGTCACGATGGTACATCGATAACTTTGCTTTACCCGCTCACGGTGTGTGTGATGCGAGCGGGCCGAAGGCCCGGGCCTTCGACTGGCCAAGTTGGGTCTGATGCGAGGGCCGAAGGCCTGAGGAAAGGCCGCCGGCAGGCCAAGCTGGGCCGGCCCCCTGAACAATGTAAGGGAGAGTGGGGTAATTCCGGACACGGGGTAATTCCGGACACTTCGATTTTCACTGGGTTTGAGTTAAGATAACTCAAAAGCCCGCGTAACAGAGAAAGATAATCAGTTAAAAATGATAATTCCAAATCGCCAAGGTAGGAGGTCAAACCGTTTGGCTGTGGTCGCTTCACGAAATTTGAGTACCATCAAAAATAGGCAAAAGCTGCATCTTTCCCTCGTATTTCCATGTACTTATCGTACCTTACCGTCAAGTTCAGTCCCATGACTAAAATTTTATCATATTATATGGTCATTGGACTTTACTATGACCTTTCGGGATTGCTCGTATGGCTCGCCGTTTTCTTACAATTGAACATCAAAGGTTTTCACTACCTGTGGGGTAAATCCGGACAAGAGGGGTTATTTTCTTCAATTTCCCGCATAATGTTAAGGTAGTGGGTTTAAAACTGTGGACATGCATCCCCACCGTTTAGAAGGATAAAGAAAGAACGAAAAATAGCATAGCAGCTATGTTTAAGAGCATTACTCAAGACAGTGTTGTCAATTTAGGGGTTTTGATAGAAACTATTTCTTATAATATGCTTTGAGTAATAAATCAAACACTTCAGTTCGCAGCAAATGTCCTTGTGCGCCTTCTGAAAGCATGCCTCACATCAAAACAAGCGAAAGTAAGCTCGAGTGGTGTCAAATATTAAGGTCGTCCGGAATTGCCCCATAGGTCGTCCGGAATTACCCCAGCCTGGGGCAATTCCGGACACTTGCAGGGCTTTTGTTGGGCGCCTATATCTCCCTAACCGTTGCTGAGATTTGGCTTTCATGTATATCATTTTGAAGTTAAAGGTCCATACTTTACTCTCCTGTAGTAACATTTGACCCAAGAAGCATATTCAAGCTCAAAGACCAAAAAGAAAAAAAGCGTCCGGAATTACCCCACTCTCCCTTACGTCTGTCAATGAGGAGAGTCAGAAAGTGACAAGCCAAGCTTCCCAAGCTTCCCCAGATCCATCTCAATAATCTGTACCTGTAAAGAAACAAATAAATTATACGCAGTTTTGCAAATAAGTTCCATGCTGTTTTAACTCTGTGACGGTCCTTTGTTTGCAGGAGGCTAAGCTCAAGGAGTTGGCCAAAGGTGCTCCAAATGTTGAATGCACGTCTGTCACTGAGGAAATTCAGAAAGTGGCAAGTCAAGCTTCCCAAGCTTCCCCAGATCCATCTCAACCATCTGTACCTGTAAATAAACAAATAAATTATACGCAGTTTTGCAAATAAGTTCCATGCTGTTTTAACTCTGTGACGGTCCTTTATTTGCAGGAGGCTCAGCTCAAGGAGTTGGCCAAAGGTGCTCCAAATGTTGAATGCACGTCTGGGTTACGTTGATTTTAAAAAGCATGGACTGGAACCATTCGAGCGCTTCAAAGAAACTGCGTTACTCAAAGAAAGATATGTGCTATTTCAAACACCGAAGCCAACTGGTGATGGTTTCTTACCTGAAACAGTTAATTCCAATACCAAAGGAATCAGGCACTTCAGAAGCACAACGATTCTCCCATTTCACATCCAACTCTGTCAACTAAGTACAGCGATTCTCTCATTTCACATCCAACCCTGACACCTGTGAAGAAATTTTTCTTTATTTTACGTACACAAGTCCATTCCTGCTAAGGTATATAGTCTTAGTCAATTTTTAAAATTTACTCAAAATCCTTAAACTATTTTTACAGTTGTTTTTCTTCCAAAAATCGACGGTTCTTGGGCTATAAGTTGTCCGATTTCAATGACATTTAGCTCGTTGGAAAGGGAATGAAATTCCTCATCTTTTGAGACTTCAAGATTTATTATATCTCACCTGGTCCGTGTGTAGTTGAGAAAACACTCCAACTTTAAGCTGCATATCCACTTGGGACCCTCTACACTGTCTAAAAAAGTGATTACCGATCAAATGCGGCTTAGTTTTAATCTTAGAACTGAGAGGTCCGTTACTTAAAACCACCCTGTAGTACAAGGAGGTGCCAGTGTCAAATTACGCCACTCAACTTCCGTTAAATTCAATGAAATTTGGTGTCTCAAGTTACCCCGCACAGTTACCATTTTCTATAAAAGTCAGTATAACCCGATGAATGATGGGTTTCTCTCAAAACCAATGCTGCATTTAGAATGTTGAAATAATAGGGTTGAAAGGTACTACAGTCATTTGGGTCTCAGCAAGACGTGTTTCGAGTACCAAGGGAGACTTGTAACACTTCTCTAAAATTGTTAAATTTACTATAATTGAAAAATCGTTATAGATCTGACCAGCTTGGTCCCAACCCGCCGTTCACACGCTTAATCGTCTTTCCAAACAAGTATGAAAAAAATTGCTAGGGCAGTTTTGACCTCCGAATGTGCCAAGCCAGGTGGCAGCTCCAAAAAGGTGGAAAAGCAGAAGTGTCTCAAGTTACCCTTGCTGTCTCAAGTTACCCCGGTTTACGGTGGCCTTATTTCGTGAAAAAAAAGACAAACCTCAAGTGTTTTTTTTTTATTTGCAGATACGTTTTCCCAAACCACAATGAATCAGTAAAACAAACTAATGCTGTCCAATCCATTGCAAGGATGCAAAAATTAAGAACCCTGATGGAAACAAAGTTAATGGAGGTGTTCCCCATTACGGAGGGACATGACCTGCCTGACCGGGAGGATATGGAGGCCGAGATGAAGCAGGCCATCCAGCTTTCTTACAAGGATGACTTTGAAGTCCCCCAGGACTTCATTAAAGACATCGAAGCTGCATGGCGAAAAAAGGCCAGTACTAGCTTTATCAAACATTGTGCCCACCGTATGGTGATGGAAAAGAAAGATATCACCGAGCTTGAACTTGACAGAAACAGTGTGTTCAAAAAAACTTGGAGATTGATGAAGTCGGACATCCTCACTCACTTCAAGGTAAGTCTTATGCTTCATGTTTTTTGGCCCGCCCTTCTATTCAAAAAATAGAACTGGTCCTGGTCCCTGTGGACCTGGTCCCGACCCCATCGGCCGCTTTTACAAGTTGGCCAGATCAGGATCTTCAAAACCGGGGGTCGACCGACTAAAAAAATTTATTGCAGATTTCGATTGGTCTCAGCAAGACCTTTTCAACGAGGGGTCGGAAAGGGGGTCCAGGAGCCCGATTTCGTCTATTAGTCACATCAGGATCTTGAAAAAAGGGGGTCGACCGACTGAAAATTTTTACTTAAGTTTTGGATAGGTCTTGGCAAGACCTCTTCAACGAGGGGTCGGATGGGGGGTCCAGGAGCCCGCCTTCATGAGTAATGGGAAAAAGTGCGACGGACTCGTTTTGCGCTCCTGCTGTGCCTCTATTGCAAGGAGTTGCAGTAGCATGGCAAATATGGGTATTTTCGGAATGAGGGCCAAGAGACAAATGAAACGGGCATATTCTAAGGACAGTTGGAGTAAAAAGTGTAAGGACTATTGCATATTGTGAATAGAAGGGCGGGCCTAAGTCACGATGGTACATCGATAACTTTGCTTTACCCGCTCACGGTGTGTGTGATGCGGGGGTGATTCCGTGCGTAGAGAGTCATTTTGGATGTACCAAATGTTCATTTTTAAAGTTCAACTTTAGGGGCTAAATTTGGTGTAGATGGCATACATAGTACCCCACAGTACCCCTCTGAGCGTGGCAGCGCTACAAGTTGACTTTTAATTTCACCCCTTATGAAATACGGCGGAAATTACAGAAATAATGACGGAATTTACAGATTACGGAATTTACAGATTACGGAATTTACAAAGCGAAGTGTTTCGTCTCCTGACCCGCTGGGTTACAAGATAGGTAAAAACTGTTGACGATGTCATTTTGAGCATCCAAAATAGCGTTTTTCAGCGAAGGTTGTGGAAATTTTCTCCCTCAGATATAGGAGCTACGGCCCGAAACGGAATTTACATCTATTTTTACACCCTTACCGTTTTGAACAATTCTGACGGCCTGGAGGCGTCGTTTGACCGCCCAATGTCCCGCGGGCACGGGCTTCTGGAAGCGTTTTTTATGTTCTTTCGATCCCAAGTGGTCGCGAGGTTCTAAAACGAAAAGGAACCCCAGTAGACCGTCAGTTGTGAAAGCAGCATAGGTCACATGGTCACACGGTGGACATTTTCCCATAGGCTGTTTCGGGTTTAACAAGTGATGATACAAAGGTCACCTTCCGTAATTTTGCGAAGAATAAGTCAGGGAAGAGAGTGAAATAGCCAGTTTTCTTTTGATGTGGCTGAGTCATATGCTACAGCATGGCAATGTTGTCTTAAAGGTGTTGGTGACCATGACGGAACTTACAAAACGACACTTAAGGGGGCACACCAGTGAAAATGCAGAGGCTTCGTAAAAACGTTATTCTGATTAAAGTAACGAAGGTAATGGGTTGAAATTTCATTCTGAACGATAAAATATGTCAATTTAACCAAAAAAGTACACGGCAGCCAGGGGCGGTGACGGGAAGGGGGGGTGGGCGCCATCTTCATTTTTCGGTGACACGGCTCCACTTTGCCCAACTTGGTGAAGCCCTCGATTGAGCCACAAACATGGGGTTTCAAAATTTCTCATCAGGACACATGTGGCTATCGTGTGAACCACGGACATGTCGGAAACACAATCCTAAATGTGTTTTTTTGAGAAGCAAAAAAGAAACTAATTTTTTGACCATATTTTTCACGTTTCCGTGTCTGTGGCTCAGGCCCTGTTCATGCTACGACCATATCCGAGGTTCACACGATAGCGGGAAGTTTAAGGAACATTTTGCCGCAAACCGCACTCAATTATCTCAATTTTTGCGGCCGCAATCGTGGGCACCACGTATAAAATGGTGTTTCGAGAAAACGACGTTTGAAGTGAAACTACGGTTTACACGCATTATTCCTCATTACGGACGCAATTTATGACATATTTGAGTTCGGTTTGCGCCATAATATTCCTTTTTCCAACTGCGTTTCGATGGTTCGAGGGTTTTGTCATTGGACTTCAAGTGAAACACCTGCACGTTAACAATTGAGGTAAAATATGCAAAAATAGTTACCTTTTTAGGAACTTCAAAAATGTGCCCAAGCCAAAGTAATTGGAATTTTGAGGTGGGGTTTGCGGCGTTCGACTCGGAATGAATAGCAGAAAAATGAGATAAAATAAAAAAGGAGGCCAAAATTTGACGATTTTCACTGGTGTGCCCCCTTAAGGTGCTAGATCGCGTAAATTTTGGGTCACCGATTTCGTTCAAAATTTGTACATGCATTAAGGACGACAATACAAGCACCCCATTCAAAGGATTTTCTTTTCAAAAAATTTTGAACCGAAATATTGAACGTTGTAAGTGTGAAAACAGCGCTCGCGGAAAAAAACGCCTACGGCTCAACTATGCGTCTGATCTGGAAACCAAAAGCATATTCGTGTAGGGGAAAGGTGTCCGGAGGGCAATTGATAAGGCCGGGAGCCGCGCGATCAATATTTGTACGTTTGGTGAGGTGTTCAAAACTGACTACTTTCGCTCTTTTCTTTGACGCTACCCCAATGACACTAATTATTGTCGGATTACTTTCAGACTGATCAATTGCCCTCCGGACACCCTTCCCCTACACGGATCCGTTTTCGGATTCGCTGTACCTATCATAGTTTTTGCGTAGGCGTTCTTGCCGTTTCACTCAGTTTTCCGTCCTTTTCACACGTTTTGAATTTGGCGGTCGAATCCTGAGGCATCGGAGGGTGGCGCGGCGGAAAGAATCGGAACTGCGTGCAGGACGGCCGAGTCGGTGCGACACGTTTATGATGGACACCTCGCTGCATTCCGATCTATTGTCTCCGCTCCGTCTGCCCCCTCCCCTCCCCCCGCTGGAGACGCAGCCCAGGACCGGCAGCGCGCTCGGCCACTGGGGCAGCCCCAGAAGGGCCAACAACAGGATTAGGCCGCGGACACTACCCGTTCATTTTGCACTATTGGGATAAATTTATATACCCCTGGCACCGCGACGAGACGAGGAAAACGACTGAAACAAGTTTGATTTGATAAATTTGAAATCTCAGAAGTTCACCCGTTGCTGTGCTCATGCTGAATGACACCTGTCAAGCTGTCTTTGTGCACTTTGACGAGGGTGCCGGTGCTCGCCTCGCCCGCACCGGCAACTACACTGCCAAATCAGGCGGCATTGACACGAAGATGATGCACAGTGAGGATAGGACTCTCCACCCCCAACAAGGACCTTTTAATTTTTTGGAAGTACTCGACTGTGGTGCCATCTCTCGGGAAAGTGCTACACTGCCTGAACTGCCTGAACGAAAATGGCAAGGAGTATTCGCATGAGAGGACTCCGGTCAATACAACGGTCTAAGTTCCTTTAGCCGTTGCTTGGACCCCGGTCCGCGATCTCGCACCTTAAGCAGCTTACGAAACGAAACCTAGAAAAAACAAAAGTTAGATTGACTTATCCACATGAGGACATGGTCTTCGTTTAGTAAAACAAATTTGAATTGCCAGAGCCACCTAATCGACCTCAGTTCAGGCGCAAGGCCCCGGTGACCTGCACTGTTAAAAAAAAATTCTGAAAATTCAGACTAAATGAACTGAAGAAAATTTCGCAAAAGGCACTCCTAATTTTCAGACCAACTTTTTCAGAAACATGCGGTCTGAAAATTCAGACCTGTGAATTCAGACCACAAGTCTGAATATGGATTAAGACCTCTAGTCTGAATTGGTATTAAGACCGCTGGACTCTGAAATTTAGGAATTTGGTGAGCTTAAAATTGAGATGTCTTATTTCTTAAAAAAGGGCTTCCTGGTCTGAATTTGCTTTCAGCAGTTCACTCCCATACCCCTCGCCTCCCTCTTTGTGCGCAGTGCGGGCAAGGTAATATATGAAAGTTGATCCAACCAATGCTTTAAGAAGGATGAAAATTGCTGTGGCTAGTAAAAGGCAACTTTGTAACCTGAAGGATACTGTCAAGTGAAACTTGCATGTCCTAGAAATATTTGTCACAGGAAGTTCATTTTGAGGTCAAAATTCCACTACTACTAGATAAATTTATTCTCAAAGTTGGGGACTCCAACTCTAATTAGTTTCTGAGTTATGGAGGTTTACGTAAACTTTTAGTTGTTTCCTCCAAATTCTTCTCACGACAAAGGATTAGCTACCCAGCCTTCAGATTCTGGCAATTATATCTATTTTTGCATATGAAAAAGAAAGCGTTGTCAAATTTGAAAATACAAGTCCAGAAGAGGCTGTATTAGCTTTTAAAAAGCTAACTTATCAGGCCCACTTTTATTTTTCTTCAAATTTAAAAGATTTTGCCTTATTATTGGTTTATGGTGTTTCAGCAAAACTAAGGGAGATATTTTTTAAAAAAGCTATCTATTTCCTTTGCAAAAATAGATATAATTACAATAATATGAAGACTGGGTAGCTAATCCTTTGTCGTGAGGAAAATTTGAGAGAAACGACTAAAAGTTAACGTAAACATCCATAACTCAGAAACTAAAATAAGGTGGTGTACAACTCTTAGTGCATGAGTTAATGCAATGGAAAGGAACTTTTATCCAAGAATTGAGATATCTGGACAAATATTTAGAAAAAAACTTAGAAAGTCACTTTGGTCACTTGAGTCATCATAACCATAAATTTCTTTGCTTATCATCGCAAAATCAACTCAAACCTTGGTTGTAACAATTAACTCACTGTGGCAAGCACACGATCCAACACGCACCGGTGCACACGAAGTGAACGTATCAGATTCGTCCAACCAGAAGTTTGAACTAATATCCGATGAAGGCACTTTGGGGACGAGTGTGAACGGGGAGAGGCGAATAACTTAGAACACCTCTCGCCCTCTCACCGCCCGCCCCTTCAGTTTCGGGAGATGCGTACAGCGAGCGCAGAGTCACTACAGCGTCAAGAAGAGTCAGCAGAAAACACTTCGAACTAAAATACACTTCTTTCCGTCGACATGACTTCAGCGCGCCGAGCGAGTGGACCTGACGCAAAATACACGCGATGTGTGCACCTTGGAAGACTGCTGGAGACTGACGTTTTGCGTGCAGGGCGCCGGGTCGGCCAAAACATTCCGAGTTGCCGACGGATTAGCGCTCCCCTCCTTGCCGAGCCAATCAGAGGGCGCCTCCAGCCGGCCCTGCCTCGCCGGACTTTCCGAGAATGCACCGGCGGGGACAGTCCTGCGGCCGCTGCACTGGGCTCGGCTCGGTGCTCGGCCCTGCTCGGTGCCGAACGGACTCAGCCGAACAAGTCAGAGACAAAATAGATCGCTTTCGGGCCTACTAGCTTAGCTGGTCAAGGTGCTCCCAGAGCGCTATAAAGAGGGCTACTCTGGGGCTCAAGGTGCTACCTTCGGGGCAGTCCGATTAAAGCAGCGTATAGAGAGAGGGGGCGGGAGTCAGACGAGTCGGGCAGAAAATTAAGACCGGACGCTGAATTCTACTTTCAGACCCGCAGGGCAAATTATTGAACCTTGTTAAGTCTGAATTTTCAGACCGCCGCGTCTGAAATTTTTTTCAGACTACAAGGTCCGTATTTTTAGACCTGCGGTCCAAATATTAGGACTCTAGTCTGAAAACGAAATTCAGACGGACAAGTCTGACACTTTCGGTCTGAATTTTCAGAATTTTTTTAACAGTGTGAAATGACCCCCTACGCACGGAATCACCCGCAAGCGGGCCGAAGGCCCGGGCCTTCGACTGGCCAAGTTGGGTCTGATGCGAGGGCCGAAGGCCTGAGAAAAGGCCGCCGGCAGGCCAAGCTGGGCCGGCCCCCTGTCGAACCGAGTTGCCGGCGCAGCGAAGCGGAGCTGGCAACTCGGTTCGACGGAAGGGCGGGTCCTAGCTTGTTATTCAAGGGGATAAAGTGAGTGTTATCACCCCTGTGTGTGCGTCGCAGTGTGGTCGCGTGTCGTGTTTCTGATGATGCAGCGCGGCGTGTCGGGACGGCGATGTTTTGTTTTGACCGTCAGTATGTCTGTCTCTCTCCAATTATATTTTTCGCGTTTCCCTCTCGATGCATTGCTGCTAATGCGTCTTGTAATGAATTCACGTGTTTTTGAACTGAGGCTGACTGACCAGCGTCCGGCCCTGACCTGGTCTGCTGTCCTTGTCTTTTCCTGTCCACGACTGGGCGTGTTTTCGAGACAACTTAACTTTTTCTGTGCTGTGTCTATGATTGAGTGTCCCTTTATTAACTTCAATTTCGTTGTCAGATATTTTGAGTTTAGTATCTGTCGCGAGTCGGTTCAAAGAATCGTGCCGCCGCCGCCACTGTAGGGTGGGGTAGGGGAGGGGGAGGGGGCCGGGCCTTTCAGTGCAGGGCCGCGCTGCTCTCAACGCACGGGGTATCGACGCTGTCGCTGAGTGTATTCCCGCCACATGATTTTCTCATGTGTTCTATGGTTCTCTGATTTCAGACTTCAACCCCTTGGCCGGGATACCCCGAAGTCGCTTATGGTCCCCGGGGTCTTTTCCCTATTTTAACTTCGGAGGAAGAACTTCATCTGATCAGAACTGGCGAGGCAGATTGAGGTGCCAGCAGAGCCTGCCGAGCCTGCTCAGCCCGTCGAGGAAGACCCGACTGTTCGGAGGCCTACCAGGCCAGCACCAGTCGCGGTGGTTTATCCAGTAAGTCTATGATGTAAATCTTACCCCATAAGTAAAACCTAGTGTTTTTTTTTTAAATTCTTAAAATCAACGTGCTTTTTGTTTCAGGCACGAGAGAGAAGAGTCTTGGTGGAAATTCCACAAAACTCTCTGGAAAGTCTGCCCAACTCTCCTCTAGAGAGGGACTTGAGAGAACTCTCCCACAATGGCTTGGTGCTGCCACGCCCTGCAGTAATTGATCTGGAGGAAGAAGAGGAGGGAGAAATTAAGGGGCCTCCAAAAAAAGTAAGTTTTTAAAAAAAATTTGCTTGTATTGTTATTTTTACTTAAAAGTTACGTACTTAAACAAATATTTCCTTTTCAGTCTGTTTTTAATCGGTTGGGGCCGAAACCTATTCCTATTATTGATCCTCCTATTAGTGATCCTGATGTCCAAGGGAAGAAGAGAAAGAAGGAGCCCTCTCCTGTACTTAATTACAGAAGCACTTATGTGGTGAGTGTGAAAACAACATTTTCAATGTAGCTTTCTCCTTGATATAAGTAATGTCATGATTGAAATTTTTTTCAGACTCCAGAAGACCTTAATGAAGCTTTAGAATTACTCCAGATAAAGAAAGGGAGATCTCGGAAGAGAGAAGAGAAGGAAAAGAAAGAGAAAGAGGAAAAGGAGGCAGTGAAAGCCGCTGTTCTACGTCTCAAGGAGAAGATGAAGAAAATAGAGGAAGAGGAAAAGAAGAAAGAAGAGAAATGAGAAGTTACATTAGTTATTAAGATGTTATGTTATGTTTTTTTGTTTAGAAAACTAGTGAATTTTTTAAAAATCTTTTTTCTTTTGACTCGCTTTTTGTTTTGAAACAAGTGAAACTTTTTTAAAAGATGTAAATGTCTTTTCTGTTTTGAATCTTTTTTCTCTCTCTTGACTAATACAGTTTTATTTTCTTTGAAATTCTGCTGGTCGTCTAGATTTGCTTCCTGTCGCCCTTGGTCTCGTTTACACGAAGTTGTACTATTCCGTCTGATTGGATGATTCTGACTACAAAATGTAATTTGGAAGTTAGCCTTCAATTTCTTAGAGTTTTTGTATTACTGAAGCTTGTCTCATACTTATTTTGATTAAGATTCAAGAATTTTCCTTCTTTTATTTGGGGTGATAGAAAGTCACAGGTTCCTTGAGTGAAACCAACG